>NC_060287.1:40913330-41073762 GCF_021613505.1 Equus quagga | reverse complement strand
ATTGGTCCAGACGGGCACGTGCTTCCCGCCTTGGGACGCATCCTAGACGGGAAGTGGATGTCTAGGAGTTAGGGCGTGTGTGTGCCTGGGACCCGCGTGGCCCTGAGGGGCTTCTGCCCTGGCGAGTTGCTCCCCGCGGGGTCAGTGTCTCCTGCTTGTCCCGCGGCCCTGGCTTCGCAGGCCTATTTCCGGTTCCGCAGGTGTTTGGGTGGGTGTCGCTCACGTCTTCTAAGGAGGCAACGCACGTTGGAGCCCAGGGCCCGCTCTGAGCCTCCCTCTCCGGGAGAGACCCGGCTCGGCCACGGCGTGTGGGGCTGGCCTGTAGGATCCTGCAGTGTGAGCGTAAGTACGGCAGCACGAACACGCAGGGAGGGAGACGACTCAAACCCTCTGGGCGCAGAAGGCCCCGTGCTCCCTGTCCCGGGGAGGGAGAAAGTGTCTCGGGAAGGACGGGGAGCCAAGGCCGCAGGAGCAGCAGGAGTCGCCCAGGGCAGGAGCAGGGGCGGGGCGGAAGTAGGGAGTGGGGCCCCCAGGGGATGGCTGAGTGTGAGGGGCCAGAGGAGCCGGCACAGGGAGGGCTCTAGGCCTTATCCCCAGGGCAGGGGCGCTCCAGGGGCTTCCAGCAGGGCGGCCCACGCCCGGCTGACCTCGGGAAGAGCTCTCTAGTGCGGGGCGTGTGGATGGGAGGGGCAGGAGCAGAGCCGGGAACAGCACGGGGGTCTTTGGAGAGATGGGGGCAGCAGGGTGGAGAGAGGTGGGCCAGTGTGGGAGCTGCTGAGTGCACGTCCGGGACACCATCCGCTGCCCCACACGGGTCAGCCTGGGGAGTCCGCAGGGGCCCCCTCAGTTCTGCACTCTGCTGTTGCTGTCTTGAGATTGTTGGTAACTTTTGGACAAGGGGCCCGGCGTTTTCCCTGTGCGCTGGGCCCTACAAATTATGCAGCCGGTCCTGGGCACTGGGCAGTGGTGGAAACACTGGGTTGGGGAACACACGAAGAGGAGCAGGCTTCGGAGGCCCAGAGGCTAGCGTGGCCCTGTGCACTGGAGCCCCGGCCCTGGGCTGCAGTGCCTGCCCTGTGTGTACTCTCCAGCTTGCATTCAAACCTCAGCTCTACACCTCCGTCGCCAGAAGACAGCTGTGCTGCTTTGCCAGAAGTTGAGAGGTCCCTGCTGGTACCTCCCTTGCCTGCCTTGATCCAAGAATCCCAGGGTGACAGTCCCCAGACATCCATCCTCTTTCCAAACCAGACTGGAAAGAACGAGTGTACCAGCCCTCAAGGAGCCTGCCCAAGGCAGCCACTTAGTATGCCCCCTGACCCTACATCCAAGGGAAAAGTACTCCTTTACCCCAGGGAGACAAGCAGCTCCTCAGCACATCTCCACAGCTATCCTTGGAGGCTTCGATTAGCTCCAGGTGGTAAAACATCCATCTTCCCCTGACCTGTCCTCAGCAGATTGTGACCTGCCCTGACTTAGCGGCACCATCTAGTTCCCTGAATGGGTCGTGTTGGTCCCCACACAGCCCCCAGTCTGACCTGCCCCAGCGCTGTCTCAGGCATCCCCAGGTAGGCAGGGGGGTGCCTGGGGCAGGGCAGGGGGGCGGATCAACCGTCTCAGGCATCTCCAGGGAAAATCAGGTCCCAACTTTAGCCAGGAGCAAATGCAATTCATTCAGACCTTAAGAACAGGACAGTGGAAACTCTCCATTTTAAATGAACTCTGTCATCTCAGGTTTCCTTTCACAGGGCCTTAGTTCAGCCACACAGAATGTCCTGTGCCCATCAGTTTGTCAGTTTGATCCACAAGACTGGGCCACAGTCACCCAGAGAATCTGTCCCTGACAGCAGCATTGAGTGCCTGGGGTCAAGCTGAGGGTCCCATTTGTTGGCCCTGCAGTGACAAGTGCTGTGGAAGAGTCTGGGGCCTACTGGTGACCCATCCTTCACGTTCTGGACCACAAGGACCACCCCACCAGGTGCTGCTGTCCATGTCCACAGTCCAGGCAACATAATCAGCGGACTTTCCTGCCACCGAGAGGAGGAACGCTCATCTTCGTCTCATTAGCATGAGGAGGGGAGTGGGAACGAGGCCTCAGGCCCTCACAGAGAGTCCAGCCACACCCCATCCTCACCTGTCAGCAGGCACAGGGACTGCCCCTGGTCAACAGGGCCCCATTCTGGGTGTCTCCCTTGTTGGCAGTTTGCCTCTGCAGTTTGACACCCCTGTGAGCTCCATGAGCTTGTGAGCTTTTCCCTGAAGCTTCGTCCTGCAAGACCCCACCCTGGTCTCCAAGGCAAGGGGTCGGGGGGCCTTCAAGCCCTCACCCACCAGCCCATAGCTGAGGCCCTGGAGAGAGTTTGGCAAGTCTTCCCAGGAAGTCCTGCAAAGGCCCACATCTCTGTTCCATGAGGCTCCTGGGTTTGCTTGCTGCTGTTTCAGGAGTTTTATTTCTACTTATTTATTTTTAGTTCAAATTTATCATATTTATTCAAATTCAATGAAAAACAAGTCTCTTTTGATGACTACCAAAAATTAGGGGCTTAGATGACCATCATCATCTTGTATGTGCCTCAGCAGCCAATTTATATATGCAAATTCTTATTGGTTGCATAGTATTGAGATTTTCTTGATCAGGATGTTCAAATTTAGGGATTCCATCCCTCTCTGGCCCAACTTGGATTCTTGTAACTGCAGATAGATGTGAATGTCTGGGCATCAGGAGACTGATCAGGCTAAGATTCCACTTGCACTTCATCCCCATCCTGAGGGAGCCCAGATATCGCCTGGTGCAACTCCTGTACTGATAGCTGGGCTGCCTCGGGGGCCAGGTGGGCATAAGCAGGGGCTGCCCAGACTCTTATCCTACAGGCAAAGAGAGGGGTCCTATGCCCCTTTGATATGATCCTAACGGCCATGTCCACTAGCAGTCTGGCCAGGTAACATCCTGTCACATCCTCCTTTCACTGCATTTGGGAAGAAAAGGACTGGCCTCTATCTAAAGGAGTGTGAAAAATACATAGCATTCAAGCAAGTTGGCAGGAGGTCAAGCAGGGAGGTTTGGGTACAGGGCTAGACATGGATCAGAGCCAAGACTGAGGCTGGCAACCTCAAGAATGAAGCCCAATGCCCCCAGGCTTTTCTGAAGACCCCTCACCCCAGTATCCTTCATTTCACATGCAGATCCCTGGAGTACCTCTCACACATTGGAGGCCCCTCCTGAAACTTTCCCCACTGTTAGGGGTTGGGTGTGGACGCTGGGAAGGGAGTGCTGGGTCATGTGGGCCCCACAGCTCCCTGCACACGAATCTCCGTGGGGAGCTTCTTAAACATCCAGCACCAGGCCTCCCAGATCTGGGATGGGACCCTGCCTGGCTGTAGGACTGTTTTAACAAGAACTCGGGTGATTCTTGTCCTCAAGGAAGTTAGAAAATGCCGGGTTAGTAAGGCAGCACTGTCCGCCTAGATGGTCCTTCTAAAGGAATTGTGCCCACCCTCCCTGTACAGCGGGCCTCTCACTCAAGAGCAGACTGTGTGCAAGGCAGAGGGTGAGAGAGACCTCACCATCCTCAACATTTGAGGACCCCTGAGCAGAGAGAGCACAGTCCTTGGCTGGGCTCACTGCAGCTGGGCTCCTCTGGACTGCAGGTTCTTCATTCAGGAATGTTTGATGGGGTGTGGATATACATAAGATGCCCCTCATCCCCTCCTCCTGGTGATCACACCTTGTATGACCCCTGTCAGATTCCTGAACTTAGTGGGGAAAGCGTCCAGTCTTTCACCATTAAGTGTGATGTTAGCTGTGGGGTTTTTGTAGATGTCCTTTATCAGGTTAAGTAACTTCCCTTTCCTAGGGCATTGAATTTTGTCAAATGCTTTTTCTACATTTACTGAGGATGATCATGTGGTTTTGTTTTTTATTCTATTAATATGGTGTATTACCTTAATTGATTCTCAGATGTTAAATCAACCTTACATTCCTGGGATAAGTCCCACTTGGTCATGGTGTATAATTCTTTTTGTATGTTGATGGATTTGGTTTGCTGGTATTTTGTTGAGGATTTTTGTGTCCATACTCAAAAGAGATATTAGCCTGTATTTTTCTATTCTTATAATGTCTGTGGTTTTGGTATCATGTAATATTGGCCTCGTAAAATGAGTGTTCCATCTTCTGTTTTTAGGAAGGGTTTGTGAAGAGTTGATATTGTCTTTAAATGGTAGAATTCAGTGGTGAAGCCACATGGGTGGGCAGTTTTTTGATTACTTATTCAGTATTGTCACTTGCTATTCAGATTGTCTGTTTCTTCTTGAGTCAGGTTTTGTAGTTTCTAGAAATTTGCCCATTTCATCTAAGTTATCTAATTTATTAGCATACAATTATTCATAGTATTCTTTTATAATATTTTTTGTTGCTGTAAGGTTGGTAGTAATGTCTCTCTTTCATTCTAATTCTAGTAATTTGAATCTTCTCTTTTTTGCCTGGTCAACCTAGCTAAAAGTTTGTTGATCTTTTCAAAGAACCAGGTTTTTGTTTCATTGATTTTCTCTACTGCTTTTCTATTATCTAGTTCATTAATTTCCTTCCACTCTTATTTTCTTTCTTCTGCTTGCTTTGGGTTTAGTTCGCTCTTCTTATTCCAAAAGTATCTTCAGGTGGAAAGTTAGGTTATTGATTTGAGGTCTTTGTTCTTAATATAACCATTTACAGCTATAAATTTACCTCTAAGCACTGCTTTAGCTACATCCTATAAGTTTTGATATGTTGTCTTCATTTTTGTTCACCTCAAAGTATTTTCTGATTTCCTTTTTGATTTCTTATTTGATCCATTGGTTATTTAGGAGTGTGTTGCTCAGTTTTCACATATTTGTCAGTTTCTCAAAATTTTTTCTGTTGATTTCTAAATTCATTCCATTGTAGTTGAAGAACATATTTTGTATTATTTTTATCTTTTTAAAATTTATTGAGGTTTGTTTTATGGCCTAGCATATGGTCTAGCCTAGAGAATGCCCCATGTACACTTGAGAAGAATGTATATTCTCTTGTTCTTGGGTGGAATGTTTTATGGATGTCTTAGGTCTAGTTGGTTTACGGTATTGTTCAAGTCCAGTATTTCCTTGTTGATCTTCTGCCTAGTAATTTTATCCATTATAGAAAGTGGTGTATTGAAGTCTCCAGCTGTCACCCCTTCGTTTCTGTCAGTTATGCCCCATGTATTTTGGTGTTGTATTGTTAGGTGCATGTACATTAGGTCTTCCTGGTGGCTTGATGATTTTATCACTGTAAAATGTTCCTCTTTATCTCTTCTGGTAAATTTTTTTTGTTTTAAAGTCTATTTTATCTGATATTAATGTAGCCACTCCACCTTTCCTGTGGTTGCTGTTTGCATGAAGTATCTTTTTCCATTCTTTTACTTTCAATCTATTTGTATCTTTGAATCTAAAGCATATCTCTTGTCAATAGCATACAGTTGAGTCTTTTTTATATATGT
Source organism: Equus quagga (assembly GCF_021613505.1). NCBI lineage: Eukaryota > Metazoa > Chordata > Mammalia > Perissodactyla > Equidae > Equus > Equus quagga. The sequence continues at coordinate 41,068,276 of NC_060287.1, read as the reverse complement.
ACAGTCTGATAATCTCTGCCTTTTGAATAAATCGTTTAACTAATTCACATTTAATGTTATTATTGATATAGTTGGATTTACCTCTGCCATTTTACTTTTTTGAGCTATTTTTTTAGTGGTTCCTTAGGGCTTACCATATACATCTTATCAGAATCAGCTTCAGATTTATATTAGCTTAATTCCAGTGAGATCTAGAAGTGTTACTCCTACATATCTATTTTATTTCTCTCCTTTTTATGGTATTATTGTAGTACATATTACATATTTTAATGTTACAAACTCAAAAATACATTGTTATAATTATTACTTTACCATCCCAAAAAGTAGCCCAGTTGCTTTGCTCCCATCTGCTTCTTTTGTGCTGTTATTGACAAAAATATTACACATACATTACATTTCTATATGTATAAGACAAATATTAGGTACATATTATTTTATACAATTGCTTTTTAAGTCAGTTAAGGAGAAAAAATATGCATTTGTATAGTCCTTTATAATTACATAATTACCTTTATCTTTACCAGTACTCTTTGTTTTTTCATGTGAATTTAAATTACCATCTGAGGTCACTTGCTTTCAGCTTGAAGGACTTTCTTTAGTATTTCTGGTAATGCAAGTCAGCTAGTAATAAATTCACTCAGATTTTCTTTATCTGGGAATGTCTTTATTTTGCCTCTACTTTAGAAAGAAAGCTTTGCTGGATATACAATTCTTTGTTGACAGTTTTTTTTCTTTTGGCTCTTTGAGTATGTTATCCCACTGTCTTCAGGCTTCCATTATTACTTCTAAAAATTCAGCTGTCAATATTATTAGGGTTCCTTTGTAAGTGACAAGTTGTTTTTCTCTTGCTGATTTCAAGATTTCCCCTTTGATTTTCAGTATTTTTACTATATATGTCTGTGGATCTCTTGATGTTTACTAAAATTGGAGTTTCTTGAGCTCCATGATGTGTAGGTTAGTGCTTTTCAATACATTAGGGTAGTTTTCAACCATTATTTCTTCAGATTTTTTTCTTCTCTTTTCTCTTTCTCTCTCCCTCTCCTCTCCTTCTGATACTCCCACTACACATATGTTGTTGAGCTTAGTGGTGTCCCATATTTCTCTGAGGCTCTGTTCATTTTTCTTCATTCTTTATTCCCTCTCTGTTTGTTGGATTGCATAATCTTTATTGCTCTATCTTCAAGTATGCAATTCTTTCTTGTAACAGTTCAAAACTACTGTTAAGCCCCTCTAGTGAGTTTTTCATTTCAGTTATTTTACTTTCCCAACTCCAGAAATTTCCATCTGGTTTTTTTATATATATACATTTATTATATACATTACATAATTTATAGTAGATATTTATATAATTTACACTGTGATATATATTATGTAATAGATAAATATATAAAATATATGTGATATTTTATTTTAACTTCTTTATTGACACTCTATTTGATGTGACATTGTCATCATGCCTTCCTTTACCTCTTTAATCATGGCTTCTTTTAGTTCTGTGACATATTTCATTATTTTACTTTATTTTATTTTATTTTTTTATTGAGTTCATAATACTTTACATCAATATAAGATTTCAATTGTACATTATTTCTTGACTGTCACCATATAAGTGCTCCCCTACACCCACTGTGCCCACCCCTCACCCCTCTTTCCCCTGGTAACCACTGAACTGTTTTCTTTGTCCATGTATTTGTTTATATTCCACATATGAGTGAAATCATCTGGTGTTTGTCTTTCTCAGACTGGCTTATTTCACTTAGCATAATTTTCTCTAGGTCCTTCCATGTTATTGCAAATGGGATGAATTTGTCTTTTTTTCTTGCTGAGTAGTATTCCATTGTATATATATACACCACATTTTCTTTATCCAATCATCAGTTGATGGGCACTTGGATTGCTTCCATGTCTTGGCTATTGTCAATAGTGCTGCAATGAACATAGGGGTGTAGATGTTACTTTGGATTGTTGACTTCGAGTTGTTTGGGTAGATACCCAGTAGTGGGATAGCTGGGTAGTATGGTAGTTCTATATTTAGTTTTTTGAGGAATCTCCATACTGTTTTCCATAGTGGCTGTACCAGTCTACATTCCCACCAGCAATGAGGGTTCCCTCTCCAACATTTATTTTTAGTCTTAGTGATTATAGCCATTGTAACAGGCATAAGGTGGTGTCTTAGCGTAGTTTTGATTTGCATTTCCCTGATGATTAGTGATGTTGAACATCTTTTCATGTGTTTATTGGCCATCTGTATATCTTCCTTGGAAAAATGTCTGTTCATCTCCTCTGCCCATTTTTTTGATCAGGTTGTTTGTTTTTTTATTGTTTAGTTGTGTGAGTTCCTTATATGTTATGGAGATTAACCCCTTGTCAGATATATGATTTGCAAATATTTTCTCCCAATTGGTTGTCTTTTTGTTTTGATTCTAGTTTCTTTTGCCTTGCAGAAGCTCTTTAGTCTGATGAATTCCCACTTGTTTATTTTTTCCTTTGTTTCCCTTCTCTGAGAGGACATGGTATTTGAAAAGATCCTTTTTAGTTTGATGTCAAAGAGTGTACTACTGATAGTATCTTCTAGGAGTTTTATAGTTTCAGGATATATCTTCAAGTCTTTGATCCATTTTGAGTTTATTTTTGTGTATGGCGTGAGATAGTGGTCTACCTTCGTTCTTTTGCATGTGGCTGTCCAGTTTTCCCAACACCATTTATTGAAGAGACCATCTTTTCTCCATTGTATGTTCCTGGCACCTTTGTTGAAGGTTAGCTGTCCATAGATGTGTGGTTTTATTTCTGGGCTTTCAGTTCTGTTCCATTGATCTGTGTGCCTGTTATTGTACCAGTACCATGCCGTTTTGATCATTATGGCTTTGTAGTACATTTTGAAGTCAGGGATTCTGATACCTCCAGCTTTGTTCTTTTTTCTCAGGATTGCCTTAGCAATTCGGGGTCTTTGGTTGCCCCAGATGAATTTTAGGATTCTTTGCTCTATTTCTGTGAAGAATGTCATTGGGATTCTGATTGGGATTGCATTGAATCTGTAGATTGCTTTGGGTAGTATGGACATTTTAACTATGCTTATTCTTCCAATCTATGAACAAGGAATCTCTTTCCATCTCTATGTCATTATCAATTTCTTTCAGTAATGTCTTATAGTTTTCATTGTATAAGTCCGTCACCTCCTTGGTTAGATTTATTCCTAGGTACTTAATTTTTTTAGTTGTGATTGCAAATAGAGTTGTATTCTTGAGTTCTCTTTCTGTAAGTTCATTATTGGAGTATGGAAAAGCAACTGATTTTTCTAAGTTGATTCTGCACCCTGCAACTTTACTGTAGTTAATTATTTCTATTAGTTTTCCAATGGAGTTTTTGGGGTTTTCTATATACAAGATCATGTCATCTGCAAACAGTGAGAGTTTCACTTCTTCACTCACTATTTGGATTCCTTTTATTCCTTTCTCTAGCCTAATTGCTCTGGCCAAAACCTCCCATACTGTGTTGAATAAGAGTGGTGATAGTGGGCATCCTTGTCTTGTTCCTGTTCTGAGGGGGATGGTGTTCAGTTTTTGCCCCTTGAGTATGATGTTGGCTGTGGGTTTGTCATATATGACTTTATTATGTTGAGGTAATTTCCTTCTATCCCCATTTTGTTAAGAGTTTTTATCATAAATGGCTGCTGGATCTTGTCAGATGCTTTCTCTGCATCTATTGAGATGATCCTGTGCTTTTTATTCCTCACTTTGTAGATGTGGTGTATCGTGTTGATTGATTTGCAGATGTTGAACCATCCCTGTGTCCCTGGTATGAATCCCAGTTGATCGTGATGTATGATCCTTTTGATGAATTGCTGTATTTGGGTTGCCAAAATTTTGTTGAGGATTTTTGCATCTATGTTCATCAGTGATATTGGCCTGTAGTTCTCCTTTTTTGTGCCGTCCTTGTCAGGCTTTGGTATCAGAGTGATGTTGGCCTCGTAGAATGTGTTAGGAAGTGTTCCATTTTCCCTAATTTTTTCCCTAATTTTTGGAATAGCTTGAGAAGGATAGTTATTAAATCCTCTCTGAAAGTTTGGTAAAATTCCCCAGGAAAGCCGTCTGGTCCTGGGGTTTTATTCTTTGGGATGCTTTTGAGTGCTGTTTCAATCTCTTTCCTTGTGATTGGTCTATTCACATTATCTGTTTCTTCTTCACTCAGTTTTGGGAGGTTGTAAGAGTCTAAGAATTTATCCATTTCCTCTAGGTTATCCATTTTGTTGGCATATAGTTTTTCATAGTATTCTCTTATAGTCTATTGTATTTCTCTGGAGTATGTTGTTATTTCTCCTCTTTCATTTCTGATTTTGTTTATTTGAGCTTTCTCTCTTTTTTCTTTGTAAGTCTGGCTAGGGGTTTGTCAATCTTATTCATCTTCTCAAAGAATCAGCTCTTTGTTTCATTGATCCTTTCTACTGCCTTTTTTGTTTCCATAGCATTTATTTCTGCTCTGATTTTTATTATTTCTCTCCTTCTGCTGACTTTGGGCTTTGTTCTTCTTTTTCTAATTCAGTTAGGTGTAATTTGAGATTGCTTATTTGGAATTTTTCTTCTTTGTTAAGGTGTGCCTGTATTGTGATGAATTTCCCCCTTAATATGGCTTTTGCTGCATCCCATATGAGTTGGTATGGCATGTTATCATTTTCATTGGTTTCCAGGTATTTTTTGATTTCTCCTTTAATTTCTTCAATGATCCATTGCTTGTTCAATAGCATGTTGTTTAGTCTCCACATCTTTTCCCCTTTCTCAGCTTTTTTCTTGTAATTAATTTCTATCTTTATAGCATTATGATTGGAAAAGATGCTTGTTATTATTTCAATTTTTAAAAATTTATTGGGACTTGCCTTCTTTCCCAACATATGGTCTATCCTTGAGAATGTTCCATGTGCACTTGAGAAGAATGTGTATTCTGCTGTTTTTGGATGGAGTGTTCTGTATATACCTATTAAATCCAACTGGCTTAGCCTTTCATTTAATTCCACTGTTTCCTTGTTGATTTTCTGTCTGGATGATCTATCCATTGATGGGAATTGGGTGTTAAGGTCCTCTACTATTATTGTGTTATTCTTGATATCTTCTTTTAGGTTTGTTGATAGTTGCTTTATGAACTTTGGTGCTCCTGAGTTGGGTGCATAGATATTTATAAGTATTATTTCTTCTTGATGAAGTGTTCCTTTGACCATTATATACTGCCCCTCTTTGTGTCTCTTTACCTGTTGTATCTTGAAGTCTACTTTGATGTAATTATTGCAACACCTGCTTTCTTTTGTTTGCCATTAGCTTGGAGTATTGTCTTCCTCCCCTTCACTCTGAGCCTGTTTGTCATTGGAGCTGAGATGTATTTCCTGGAGGCAGCATATTGTTGGGTCTTATTCTTTAATCCATCTCACTACTCTGTGTCTTTTTGTTGGAGAATTCAATCCATTTACGTTTAGGGTGATTATTGATGTATGAGGGCTTAATGCTGTCATTATATCACTCATTTTCCAGTTTTCCTGCATTTCCTTTGTTTTTCGTTCTGCATATTTTGGTCTACCCATTAAATTATGTAGTTTTTTAAATGATGTGTTTCTTTGTTTTTTCCTTATTTTTTTGTGTCTCTGTTCTGCTTTTTTGTTTAGTGGTTACCCTGAGGTTTGTATTCAGAATTTTGTGTATAAGGTAGTCCATTTTCTGATGGCCTCTTATTTCCTTAGTCCCTTTCCTCCTTCCCTCCTAAGTTGTTTGTCTCATGTCTTATTCCAACTTGTGTTGTGAGTTTGTGGTTAAAGTGACAAGATTGTCTTTGTTTTTGGTGTTTTCCTTCCCTTTAGCCTAATGCTATAGTTGAATATTTGCTATCCTATTCTGATTCTGTCTACCTACTTATCTCCTTACTCTACGTTTTGTGACCCCCTTCTCCCTTTTTTTCTTTTTTTCAGGTATGAGGGCCTTCGTGAGGATTTCTTGGGGTGTGGGGGATAGGTCCTCATGGCTACGAAGTCCCTTAGTTTTTGTTTGTCTGGGAAAGATTTAATTTCTCCCTCATATCTGAAGGATATTTTTGCTGGATAGAGTATTCTTGGCTGAAGATTCTTGTGTTTTAAAGTTTTGAATATGTCATTCTATTGTCTCCTAGCGTGTAAGGTTTCTGCAGAGAAGTCTGCTGAAAGCCTGATAGGGGTTCCTTTGTAGGTTATTTTATTCTGCCTTGCTGCCCTGCGTATTCATTTTTGCCAGTTTTACTACTATATGCCTTGCAGTAGGTCTTTTTACACTGACAGATCTAGGAGATCTGGAAGCTTCTTCCACACATATTTCCCTCTCTTTCCCTATATTTGGGAAGTTCTCTGTTATTATTTGTTTGAACATGCTTTCTGCTCCATTCTCCTTCTCTTCACCTTCTGGAATACCTATAATTCTTATGTTGCATTTCCTCATTGAGTCGGATATTTCTTGGAGACTGTCTTCATTACTTTTAGTTTTAGTTCTCTTTCCTCCTCTGTTTGGAGCATTTCAACATGTCTGTCCTCAATTATGCTTATTCGCTCCTCTATGATGTCCACTCGAGCATTCAGGGAATCTGTATTTTGTTTTATCTCTTCCATTGTGTCTTTCATCTCTAATATTTCTGCTTGATTCTCCTTTATAGTTTCAGTCTCTTTTGTGAAGTAGCTCCTGAACTTGTTGAATTGCTTCTCTACGTTCTCTTTTACTTCATTGAGTTTTTTGATGATAGTTATTTTGAATTCATTATCGTTTAGATGACATATCTCTGTGTCCTCAGGGATGAGTTCTGGTTGCTTGTCTTTTCTCTGTGGTCTGGAGATTTGATGTAGTGCCTGATGTTGGAAGGTCAGCTGTTTCTCATTGATATTATTCGGTTGCAGTTACAGCCTGTTGCCACCAGGTGGGGGTTGAGAGCCATGTGTTCTGAGCCCTCCACCTTCAGCCGAGATCCCATGGCACCAGTCGGGGGAGGCATGCTTTCTCCTGCCTGCAGTCCGAGATTTCTCAATCAGCTCTTGCTATCTGGTCTCCTGGGGTCTTGGCTTGAAAAAGCTTTTGCCCCATTAGAGGGCTTCCCTCTGGGCTGCAAGGGCCCATGGGAGTCCTGCGTGATCCCACGGACGAGCAACCCCTCCCTACTTCTTCCCTCATGGATCCTCCCATGGCAGCAATTAGGGGAGGGAGTGAAGTTCTCTCTTACCCTGTTCCAGCTCCTCCAAGGGGGCTCCAGCCTTTCCACTCTCTGTCGTGTGGCTGCCTGTCTCTCCAATATTTTTGTGTTGTTAGGATGTCTTCTGTTGGAGTATGGATGCTCCTTTTTGTTGTATGCTGGAGGGGGGATAGACCCAGGCAAGTTCACTCTGCCATGATGCTCACGTCAGTCCTGTGACATATTTTAAATGACTAGTTTTAAGTCTGTTAAATCTGACATCTAGTTGATCTCAGGAATTCTGTTGTCTTCTTTTTTCCTGGTGCATAGGTCATACTTTTCTGTTTCTGTACATGTTTCATAATTTTTTTGGTAAACTGGACATTTTAAATAATATATTATATCAATTCTGGGTTCTTGCCACTCCCCCCCCCCCCCAGGGCTTGTTATTATTGTTTTATTTGTTTACTGACTGGTTGGAGTATTTTAGTGAATTCTGTCCCCATTTTCGTCTCTCCCCTGTGTTAAACTTCTGGTGGTGTTCCTCGGGGAGGTGCAGCTTTGAGTATAGCCACAGTCACCCTGGAATGACAGTGGTTTGGCAGGGCTCTCTAGTCCCTTCCCTGACCACACCCAGCTGTTAAGCTTCACCAGTTGCCAGCTGATTGCTCTATGGTTTTCAACAATGCTCTGGGGACATAATTTCTCTACAGCCTAATTTGATCCCTGTTCAGGATTTACTGAAGGAATACTTCCCAAGATCAGTGTCTGAGATTTGTTCTAACTCCAGGAGGACTATTCCTAGCTGTCTCTTTCCCTAGTTCTCCTGAAAACGAGCTGGCCTACAATTTAGTCTGTATCTTCATTGAACCTACGAACTCCTCCCAGTTGCCTTTCATCACCACCTCTACTGTTTTTGAGAGTACACTTGTGATTGAACTTCTCCATGATCTGGGTGCAAATGAAGTCAGTTCCTTTGGGAAGAGACAAGGGGCTATTTGTTTTATAGCTTGCTTCTCCCAGCAGGTAAAATCTCTGAGCCAGGGTTCTGGACCCAGAGTGGGAACAACGGCACATTTCTTTCTGAGTGACACCCTGCTTTAGGAGCTGAGTGCTCAGTGAAGTGGGGGGCAGTAGCCTGAGATCTCAGCTTGCCTCTCCTGGCTAAGAACCACCATCTTATGAGCTGGACAAGGGTGATTTGGGCCCCTGTGTTCTCAGGGGCACTTCACCCAATGTAGAGGCACCATTCCATGAGTGGAGGCTGGATAGAAGAGATCTCCCACCTCTCAGATGCACTCACCCAGAACTTAGCCTTATCAATAGGTAACTGAGGGCAGGAGCCTGTCTTCTTGGCTGCGCCAGCTTGAAGTGGAGTCTCTACCTGCTTCACCTAGGAGGTAGGAGGGAAGGAGCAGTAATGGTTCAAATGGCAGACTCTTGCTTTTCTTACTAAACTTTCACACAGAATGTTTCTTCATTTGCTATATGCCCTTAGGACCATTTCCAAAGGCTTTAAATAGTTAGTTTAAAGAAAAATAATTCTCACCAGTTTTACTGCCTAGCATGTCCACAGAGCTTCTCAGCCTGTCATACCAGAAGTCAATCTTCTTTCCCTGCGTTTTAATGTAAAATGAATGCTAAACTTTGCTTGTCTTTGAACTGTATTCCACTCCATCAGAGCACAACAGCCTATAGGTGGCCTGCCCTCTGCTGCTGTCCATCTGGAGTCTCCTGCAGCATCTGGGTGCGTCCAGCTCACTGTTGCTGGGAGTGGTGACAGTAACAGTGCATCTGCACTCCCTGTTTCCTTCAAAACTTCATCTGGGCCCTCAGGGTCCTTTTTAAATTTTTTGCTTTTAAGTGGCATCTGTCAAGAACATTCATGATATCTGGCCTTTTCAGTCACTTTGAGAGTCTGCAGAATAAGGTACACCACACTCAGTTGTCACTTGAAACTAATAATAACCTCTCAGTTTCTCTCCTTCCACCACCCTTGGCAAACTCCACAATGATACTTCCAAAACATTTCAGGGGCTCACGTAAAACATTCCCCTCATTAAACCTCCAAAGACAGAGCTGGATGCGAGGAGAAAAGGGAGAGGATCAGAGTAAGAAAGGGAGTGAGCTCTCAGACCATCCACAGGAAGGAGGGAGGATAGTCCAGCCACCTGCATGGATAATTTAACATGAATAATTTACTAAGAAGCAAAAAGTTGAAAACCAGTTGGTTTTGAAATTTTGCATGTAGTTACTTTTTAAAAGAATTCTCCATTACCAAAATTGAACATCATACAAAAGAGGATGAATGTTATACATTGTGTTATAACACTGGTACTACATCCAACTTAAAGGGAAAGTGTTTCTTCCTTAAGCCATTAAAATCCCAAACTTATGTAAAATGGCCTCAGATAGGAAGAGAATGCTGCTTTCTCTTTTGGTACACAGCAAGTAAGGTGTGCATGATTCACTGACCATATACACTGTCAGACACAGAGGCACATGCAGGTCTCTTAGCCCTTTCTTTAGAACAGCTTGGAAGGCCTAAAGGCAGATCCTGGCAGGAACTTAGCAAACACTGGAGGTAAATTATTTCTCTGGAGGTACTCCCACATAGACCATCCTAGTAGAATCGCTTTGAAACAAATCAGCTGTATTCATAATCTGAAATTAAGTACAAGTAACCGTAGTTTGATTAAATAATTAGAACATTTAAAAAACAATCTGAATTAAAAAGAATCAAGATACAAACAACCTTCTAGAAAATGTACGGACTATATGGAAGTTATGATTCTTAATATAAAATGGCTCCTACAAATCAATTAAAAAAAAGACAAAACCTTGAGCCAAGACTGCCAAGTCTGAATAGAATGCATCAAAAGAGAAATGACCATGGGGGCTGGCCTGGTGGCGCAGCAGTTAAGTTCTCACGTTCTGCTTCAGTAGCCCAGGGTTTGCCAGTTTGGATCCCAGGTGCAGACATGGCACTGCTTGGCAAGCCATGCTGTGGTAGGTGTCCCACATATAAAATAGAGGAAGATGAGCACAGATGTTAGCTCAGGGGCAGTCTTCCTCAGCAAAAAGAGGATTGGCAGCAGATGTTAGCTCAGAGCTAATCTTCCTCAAAAAAAAAAAATGACCATGAACACATAAAAACATATTCAACATGACTAGACATGACACTTTTTTTTTCATTCTTCCAAAGCTGTTTATTTCATTGAGGTAACATTGGTTTATATAACATTATATAAATTTCAGGTGTACATCATTATATTTTGATTTCTGTGGAGACTACATCATGTTCACCACCCAAAGACTAATTACCATCGATCACCATACACATGTGCCTAATCACCCCTTTCACCCTCCTCCCTCTCCCCTTCCCATGTGGTAACCACCAATCTAATCTTTGTTTGTTATTGTTGTTTTTATCTTCCATATATGAATGAAATCATATGGTATTAGACTTTCTCCGTCTGACTTATTTCATTTAGCATAATACCCTCAAGGTCCATCCATGTTGTCACAAATGGCCAGATTTCATCATTCTATGGCTGAGTAGTATTCTATTGTATATACATACCACATCTTCTTTATCCATTCATCCATCGAGGGGCACTTAGGTTGTTTCCAAGTCTTGGCTATTGTGAATAATGCTGCAGTGAACATAGGGGTGCAAGTATCTTTTTGAATAGTGTTTTCGTGTTCTTTGGGTAAATACTCAGAAGTAGAATTGCTGGATCATGTGGTAATTCTGTTTTTAATTTTTTGAGGAATCTCCATACTGTTTCCATAGTGGCTGCACCAGTTTACATTCCCACCAGCAGTGTATGAGGGTTCCCCTTTCTCCACATCGTCTCTAACACTGGTTACTTCTTGTTTTGTTAATTATAGCCATTCTGAGGAGCATGAGGTGATATCTCATTGTAGTTTTGACTTGCATTTCCCTAATAATTAATGATGTTGAACATCTTTTCATGTGCTTGTTGGCTATCTGTATATCTTCTTTGGAAAAATGTTCAGATCCTTTGCCCATTTCTTAATTGGACTGTTTATTTTTTTGTTGTTGAGGTGTATGAGTTCTTTATGTATTTTAGATACTAACCTTGTATCAGATATATCATTTGCAAATTATCTTCTCCCAATTGTTAGGTTGTTTTTTGTTTTGTTGATTTCCTTTGCTATGCAGAAGCTTTTGAGTTTGATGTAGTCTCTTTTGTTTTTGTTTTGTTTTTTCTTTTCTTTTGTTTCTCTTGCGTGAGGAGACATGGTATCTGAAAAGATACTGCTAAGACCAATGTCAAAGAGTATACTGCCTCTGTTGTCTTCTAGAAGTTTTATCGTTTCAAGTCTTACATTCAAGTCTTTAGTCCATTTTGAGTTAATTTTTGTGTATGGTCTAAGATAATGGTCTAGTTTCATTCTTTTACATGTGGCTGTCCAGTTTTCCCAACACCATTTGTTGAAGAGATTTTCCTTTCTCCATTTTATGTTCTTGGCTCCTTTGTCAAAAATTAGCTGTCCATAGATGTGTGGGTTTATTTCTGGGCTCTTGATGGTGTTCCATTGATCTGTGTGTCTGTTTTCATGCCAGTACCATGCTGTTTTGATTACTATAGGTTTGTAGTATATTTTGAAATCAGGGAGTGTGATACCTCAAGCTTTGTTCTTTTTTCTCAGGATTGCTTTAGCTATTTGGGGTCTTTTGTTGTTTCATATAAATTTTAGGATTCTTTGTTCTCTTTCCATGAAAAATGTCATTGGGACTTTGGTAGTGATTGCCATGAATCTGCAGATTGCTTTAGGAAGTATGGACATTTTAACTCTGTTAATTCTTCCAATCCATGAGCATGGAATATCTTTCCATTTCTTTGTGTTTTCTTCAATTTATTTCAATAACATTTTATAGGTTTCAGTGTATAGGTCTTTCACCTCTTTGGTTAAATTTATTCTCTGGGTATTTTATTCTTTTACTTGGGATTGTAAATGGGATTGTATTCTTAATTTCTCTTTCTGCTAGTTTTAGTGTATAGAAACATAACTGATTTTTGTATGTTGATTTTGTATCCTGCAACTTTACTGTATTTGTTTACTATTTCTCTTAGTTTTGGGGAGATTCTTTAGGGTTTTCTCTATATAAAATCATGTCATCTGCGAATAGTGACAGTTTTACTTCTCCCTTTCCAGTTTGGATCCCTTTTATTTCTTTTTCTTGCCTGACTGCTCTGGCTAGGACTTCCAATACTATGTTAAATAAGATTGGTGAAAGAGAGCATCCTTGTCTTGTTCCTGGTTCTTAAAGGGATAGCTTTCAGGTTTTCACCATTAGAGTAAGATGTTACCTGTGGGTTTGTCATATATAGCCTTTATTACATTGAGGTACTTTCCTTCTATACCCATTGTATTGTTTTTATCATAAATGGATGCTGCATCTTGTTGAATGCTTTCTCTGCATCTGTTGAGATTATCATGTGATTTTTATTCTTCATTTTGTTAATGTGATGTAGCATGTTGATTGATTTGTGGATGTTGAACCATCCCTGCATCCCTGGAATAAACACCACTTCATCATGGTATGTGATCTTTTTAATGTATTGTCATATTCAATTTGCTAGTATTTTGTTGAGGATTTTTGCATCTATGTTCATCAGTGATATTGGCCTGTACTTTTTTGTGTGTTGTCCTTGTCTGGTTTTGGTATCAGGGTAATGTTGGTCTTGTAGAATGAGTTAGGAAGCATCCTGTCCTCTTCCATTTTTTGGGAAGAGTTTGAGAAGTATAGATAATTAGTCTTCTTTGAATGTTTGGTAGAATTCACTGGGGAGGCCGTCTGGTCCTGGACTTTTTTTTGGGGAGGTTTTTGATTACTGTTTTTTTTTTTAATTTTAATTTTTATAGCAATAACATAGGATTATAGCATTATATAACTTTCAGATGTACATCATAATATATTTCGAATTCGGTGTGGATTACATCATGTTCCCTACCCAGAGACTAATTACCATCCATCACCACACACGTGTGCCTTATTACCCCTTTTGCTCTCCTCCCTCCCTGCTTCCCCTGTGGTAATCATAAATCCAGTCTCTGTTGCTGTGTGTGTTTGTCGTTTTTATCTTCACTTATGAGTGAGATCATATGGTATTTGACTTTCTCCCTCTGACTTATTTTGCTTAGCATAATGCCTTCAAGGTCCATCCATCTTGTCACAAATGGCTGGATTTCATAATTTTTTATGGTTAAGTAGTATTCCATTGTGTAGTATTCCATGTGTATATATACCACATCTTCTTTATCCCTTCATCCCTTGATGGGCACCTAGGTTGCTTCCAAGCCTTGGTGATTGTGAATAATGCTGTGATGAACATAGCGGTGCACGTATCTTTATGCATTTGTGTTTTCAAGTTCTTTGGATAAATACCCAGCAGTGGAATAACTGAATCATATGGTAGATCTATTCTTTTTTTTTTTGTTTTAAAGATTTTATTTTTTTTCCTTTTTCTCCCCAAAACCCCCCAGTACATAGTTGTACATTCTTCATTGTGGGTCCTTCTAGTTGTGGCATGTGGGATGCTGCCTCAGCATGGTTTGATGAGTAGTGCCATGTCTGCGCCCAGGATTCGAACCAACGAAACACTGGGCCACCTGCAGAGGAGCGTGCAGACTTAACCCCTCGGCCACGGGGCCAGCCCCATGGTAGATCTATTCTTAATTTTCTGAGGATGCTCCATACTGTTTTCCATAGTGACTGCACCAGTTTACACTCCCACCAGCAGTGTATGAGAGTTCCCTTCCCTCCATATCTTCTCCAACACTTGTTTCCTGTCTTGTTAATTATAACCATTCTCATGAGAGTGAGGTCATATCTCATTGTAGTTTTGATTTGTATTTCCCTGATAGCTGATGATGTTGAACACGTTTTCATGTACCTGTTGCCTGTCTGTATATCTTCTTTGGAGAAATGTCTGTTCAGATCTTTTGCCCATTTTTTAATTGGGTTGTTGGTTTTTTTTTGTTGTTGAGACTCATGAGTTCTTTGCTTATTTTGGAAATTAACCCCTTATCTGATACATGGTTTGCAAATATCTTCTCCCAATTGATTACTGTTTTGATCTCCTTACTAGCGATTGGTCTATTCAGATTCTCTATTTCTTCTTGATTCAGTTTTGGAAGGTTGTATGATTCTAAGAATTTATACATCTCTTCTAGATTATCCAATTTGTTGGCATATAGCTTTTTGTTGTATTCTCTCATAATCCTTTGTATTTCTATAGTGACATGACACTACTTGACTATCAAATTGGCAAGGACTTATTTCAATCTTGAGCAAAAGTCCATTGCCAGCACTATCAGGCTGCTGGAAAGAGACCACTCTCACATTGCCCTTTTGCTGTTCTTCAGGGCAGCAGGCACCCAAAGCTTCGAACCTGGCATGAACTCTGACCCATTCACTCCACCTGTAGGAATTGAGCCTGAGGCAGTAATTGTAATCACAGAAGTGTGAACACACCTACAAGGAGGTTCACTGCAGCACTGTTGAAACAACATTGATGTACAGCAACAGAGTAAAAGCTCTCTTTGTCATGGCACACCCATATGACACAGTCGTTGAAACATGTAGAAGAATATATGTTATAGATTAAAAAGTCTGTAATTTATTAAGTACAAAAGCAGATTATAAAAGTATATGATCTAATTTTGTAAAAATTTTAAAAAGGAAAAAATAAATCCCTTAAAGGATTTATGTCAAATACTAATGCTGCTATTACTCAGAGGTAGGATTATAGGAGATTTTAATTTTCTGTTTTACATCTTAATGTACTTTGTAGATTTTATGCTGTAAGCATAAAAGCTTTTATATTCAGAAAAAAGGAATGCATAATAAAATACATCCTATTTGGGGTAACTTTGAAAACCTTTTCACACATTTCAAAATGCAGAATTACAAAGTCAATAACTTTTATTAACATAATGATATAAAAAAATTTTAGTGTGATATACACAATTCCCAAAGAGTAATTTTAAAACATTTTAATGCACTTCTTAAAATCTTAATTTACAAGACACCTTGCCTTACTGCCACTGACCTTTCAATACAAAGATTTTACAATATTTGTTTGCTATAAAACTACAGTATTAAGATTAGGGTTAGGTAGTTCTTTCTCCTCCTGGCCATTCTATTATAAGGAATGTCCATTAGTCCACTGCTAGAACCTCTGTATGTCAAACAATAAGTTACACAGATTATATACATAATTACAATAGGATTATTAGAATTCCAGTATGTTGGAATATACTACACCTCAGTCCATCACCACAGGCAAATAGAGCTACTATGCATGTGTTACTTGTAGCCAAGTAAGAGTAAGATCTGAGTCGGCCCAGTTAGCCAGACCCATTTGGTAGAGAATTAACAGCTTTCTTAGGCACTGGTCCAGGCTAATTTCCAGGCTAGTTCTAGAAAAACCTGGTTATTTCTATGAAGCATGCATGATTCATAAACTTTCCACCTTCAGTCCCCCCAAAACCCAACAACTTCATAACACACTCTTTATTAGCTATATAAAAATAATCTATATCTTAGATTTGAGCTTCACTTCAAATTCTTAGAAGTATCTAAAGGATTTTACATTCTCTTCTTTGATTTAGGTTTACTATAATATTAGATCACTCAGTTTAGTCAAGTTTGAATAAAACAACTGAATATGGTTTGGCCAAATTTTATAAGCACGCAACTCAAAATGTGAAAGCTCTCCTGGGGAAAGGCTCTCCCTACGGCTCCTTGACTGCACTGCAGGTGCTCAGCAAAGAGCACTGAGGACGTGAAACCTCACATGCTGCCACTAATGCTTCTAAATCTGCTAACTTGTAATAAAAATAATTCAGTACACTTCCATGTATTGAGAATTTACATTGTACTGTTATAAAAACAAGCACTTCAACTAAACAGCATGAAGTTACAAACCTACGAAAGTGGTTTAAAACTAAATGCTGGTTTATCTTTCCAAAACAGAGCATCTAACTTGACAGCCCCAAATGGCACTTACTGAGTATTAGTGACAACATATGCAGACAATGGGGCATACCTGTTTCAATAAAGGAAGTGAGGCTGTGCCTGGTCTGGGGTTTGAGCAGGAACGGCAGGCTGGGACTCGCTCCCTTTCCACCAGCTTTTCTAGGCTCTGCTCTTCCCTGTGAAGCAACTTTCTTAGAGGCCTCAAGTTCTTTCTAGCATAAATTCTATATATGAACTTGTCATTTGAAGTGGGAATAAATAATTGAATTTTTAAAATTAAGAACTATATTTTTAGCCAAGAAAGTGCAAACTCACAACTTGCAGAGAGCAACCATGCACTTGCAATTCCTTGCGATGCCCACACCAGGCCTTCCCTTTCCCAGTTACGCTGCCTGTAAAACACTGACATTTGTATTTTTATAAATGTCCTTGAAGATTAAAAATTTTCTTCAAATAATTCAAGAAGTGGTTCTAAAATGAGATTTGGGGAACCTTGAGATGGATCTGGAAAAGCAGAGGAAGGGGCACGGTGTTCCATGAAGACTGGAATCCTTTCTCCCAGTGGTGCAGACACTGCAGTGTTTTCACATATTCCAGCACCTTCAACTGGTTCCAATGCTGGGGAAACCTGGATCACGCCTGTCTCAGGAACCTGGGGGTTAGCGAGCTGTGCTCACATGTTGTAGGCAACATAGATTGGGTCCAGCTGGTCGGCCAGAAAGCCGTCACGCAGGTGCATGCGCTGCTTCTCGCCCCGAGAGTTGATGGGGATCACACCTGGGTCCACGATGACCACCACACCCACGACCAGGTGATGCTCCTCCAGCACCACATTTGTCACCAGGGCCACCAGATCCAGTGCATCTTGCTCCAGCCCGTCCAACTCCACCACCACCACCAGCAGGTTGGTCCAGGTGAACACAGCACTGCAGGGAGAAGACAGATGGCATCACATGGGAGATGGGCACAGGCTTCTGGGGGCCACTGGACATGCAAGAAACGGTGCCCAATAGAGAATAGTGAAAAAAACTGAAGGATATTCATTGACATCACACTATTGCTTAACATCATTTACAATTTAAAGGTTAGGCTAAATGTCTTTTATAGGAATATCTAGTCTAATTAAAGTTCCTCCTAAGAATCAAGAGGAGTATTTGACGTTGAAAGCTGTACCTGTCTCAATGCAAACTCCCTGCAAAGTGAAGAAATTGAGTCACAACGATTTAAATTAGAAAATTCACATTAAAAGCAGAAACACTTCAGGATAAACTGTGGAGGTCTCAGGTTTTGCCTGTGCATTCAGGGACAGACTCTTAGTTGAAAACTGATTAGGAAAACATGAAAAACCAAGCAAAACCCAAGCAAAGGGCACCAAGGGGTGTGTGGTGTGTTTCACAGAGTGTATCTGGAGGGAGAAGAACCTGCGAGAGGCCTGGGGTAGGCTCCTGGAAAGGCAAGCAGCTGCTGGCACGTCCCTGGTGGAGAGGGTCTGCTGGAACCACGTGAGCAGGCAGGAAGCCCACAGTCCCTGGCTCTGCCCCAGAGGAGAGGATGGGTGAACGGGGTGGGACTCGCCCTCCCCTGGGATCTTACCACTCTGCGATGCTCCTGTGTGCTCGTATTACGGATGTCTCGATGTCAATGGGATGGTACCGCATGCCCCTCAGTTCGAGTGTTTCATCCAGAGACCCAACAACATACAGTGCGTCATGTCGCTCTGTGAACAGCACAGTTCACACACCTTAGAAAGGCAGAGTGAAAGCTGGGTGCTCTCTGCATGTCTGTGTCAGCCCTAAGTCAGTGCTCTCTAGGACAGGGAGCTGGCTACTCAAACATCACGTGATATCTGAGCCTCCTGCCAGGTGAGACCTCAGGCGGCCTGATGTGCTGTCCAAAACCTCGATTCTGTGTGATTACATCTCTGCAGCCAGTAACCACCTCAGAAAAGTTATGTCGGTGTCTGAATATATGTTTAACAATAATCTGTACTATCTCTGGAAACAAAACAGCACCTATAATGGCGACTAGAGGTTCTGACTTTGGTGGGCCTGCTGTGGTCTAGGGGATTCTGCAACTTTGAGTGGTCATGCATCAGGAGGGTGCCACACACAGCTGGTGTAATGTGCTGGTGGCTCTGCCTGGGAAAGACCTGATGGCCTTATCACTAATACCCCCACAGCCTCAGCAGAGGCCAAGGGTCCAAGGACAGTCATGCACAGCCACAGGGGGAAGAACAGTAATTTTCAGAGAAAACCACTATCTGAACATGTCCTTTACCCCATACCTAAAGATACAAGTGCACAGCAATGGGTGAGGTGAGTCAGCAGGAATCTCCAGGATGCTGTGGTGTGCATGTTGGGTTCATAGGTTGCAGCACCAGAACTCCTGTGGGGTGCGGACAGACCACCCCCCTCCAACACACACAGCGCTGATGCAGGGGCTTCACGGTAACCCCTCACCTCCACTGGCATCAGTGAGCTCTGTTCTTCGAAGGAAGCCGAGGTAGCCAGTCCTTGCCCAAATGGTCTGAGTGTCTCCAAAACTCAGCCGGGCACTGAAGTGGTCAGCGTGAAGTGACTCCTCCCCGTAGACTGTGTAGTACCCAGTTGCATTGTGGGGGCTGCTCACCCAGATCTGGTGGGGCCCAGAGGACAAGAGTGTTGGTGCGTCACAAACGCTGAACACAGATTCTGTCATGTGACATCCGCTAGCCAAGAGTGCTTAAGAAAAACCGAACAAAGGCAGGGGGAGAGGGGTTGTTTTCAGTGTTTCTTATCTTGCGAACTAAGTTAAAATTGCAGGCAGGGAAAGCAAATGAGTAATTTTTCTCTCCTTCCATTGAAGCATTCCTCCCCTTTGACCAGGAATGACATCTGTGGGACTCTGCGATGTGGATGAGCTCAGAGAGGTACTGCTCCATTCCTCACATCAAACTACTGTCAACAGTGAGAAAGAACTGGGAGCAATCTGCATTTCCAAGAGGTACAAGTGAAGTGAGTGAGGGCTCAGAGTGGAGGATGAGAGCCACTAGACTTGCCCCGCAGGCATGCGTAAGTTTACATGCATCCACATACCCTTATTGGCCATATATGTACTAATGGTACCCAGAGTGTCATGGGGCCCCTGACACCCCTGGGACACCCCTGGGGTGTCCTTCTAAACATGGGGCCCATCCAGCACCCAGAGTTGCTTCCCCAGACTGAGCACCTGGCTCTAGACGTCCCCACAAGGCAGCATCCAAAAGAGCAGATGGGGCAGGGCCTTCTACCACGAGGTAGGTTCCCAGCCTGGCACAGACCCTCTGTGACCATCTTGGGGGCACACTGTTGTCTTAACAGGCCTAGGTCCAGCTGGCCAGGAAGGGGGATGGCTGGGGGAAGGCCCCCCGCCGACCACACCCAGCCTTGGGACTGGGATATCTTCCCCTTAGGATGAGATGCGGCCCCTGGGAGGCCCCTGGGTTCATGGATGTCTCCGTCCCGATCTGACAGAGACTGAACAGCATCTCTGTGAATACCCCTGAACATTGCCTGCTGGGACCCTGGAAGCTGTCTGCAGCATAAGGGCACAAGGGTCCTTATGCCCACCTGGCACCAGGACACTGGTTCCACAGCATGTCCTCAGAGCTTGGAACTGGGAGTGTGAGACCATTCCCATCCTAACAGACCAAGCGGGGCACTCAGGCCTTGACATGCACTCTACCTGCCATCCTGGCCTCCAGGTAAGAGGTCCCACCTATCTCAAGTTACTGTAGACACATGTGCATAAATAAAAGCACGTCAACACAGTTCCCACATGGCCTGTGTCCTGGGATGATGAGGACCTCCCCACGCTGTGTCCTCAGGACACAGAGGACCCCTCCCTCCCAACCTCAGTGTCTGCCCTGTGCTAGTTTCTCCCTCGAGGGTGCAGCTCCTGGCTTGGTGCAGGAACTGCTTTTGAAGGGGCAGCTGCTTTTTCTGTTGCTGCTGGTTCATGTGTGGCTCCTAGGCCTCCCAGTACCTATAAAACTCAAGGTTTTCCTCTGTTGGTGGGCAATCCTTGGGGAGCTCATCCTCAGGACCCCAAAATCCTACCCAGGGACTGGGTCTGGGAGCATGAATGTGGGTTGGGAGGAAGTGCCAAACAGCTTCTGACAGATTCCCCAAAGCATGTGTGACCCCAAAGGGTTTAGAATTCCTGAATCTGGGGTAGAAAGGGGAGGGGGCTAAGGAGCAGTGTGTGAGGCTCCGGAGCACAGTCCCCCTGGGGCCCAGGCCCTCCAGCCTCACCTCTCCCAGGTGTGAGTCTCCAAGCGGCCCTTTGGTCTCGGTGTGTGCAATGATGACCTTCACCCCAGGGAGGATCTGGAAGGAGAACGATGCCTCGTGTCAAAGACAATATGAGACTCCTGATTCAACTGCATTAAAAATAATGTCCTCAGAAACGGGTCCAAATGACATGATGTGCACATGGGAGTGATCAGGAGGTTCAGAAGCCAACCTAAATGTGATTTTGAATTTTAATAGAAAGAAGAGACTTTAATAGATAAAATTAAATTGTGCAGCTTAGCAAAATTACCAGTTCCCAAGAATGGACCCTATTTTGAGGTCAAGCAGGGCAGAAAGGGTCTACATAAGCATGTGCTCTCCCTAGGATCCTGCACTAGGGCCACACGCAGAGCACCTGCTGCTCATGGGGGCACACAAGTGCAGGGGCCATCCAAGCACCACACTCGGCTGCCCCAAGCCTAGCCTGCAAGGGCCTTGTCCGTGGGCTCCATCAAGCCTCCTAGTTCTGGACCTGGAACCTAACTATGAAGAAGCCCTTCCTGTTCTGTGACTCGCAGTCAGTCCAACCACTGACTCAAGACAAATGGAGGCACTGGTTCTCCAGGAACCATGAGAATGTTCCAGGGGAGGTTTCCTCAGGGCAGGGACCCTCCCAACACCCGGTCCTGGGGGGCCCTCAGTGGGCTCAGGTCAGACCACCTGGCTGCTCTGGGCCTGGACACCTGTTCTGTGTCCTTACTTGCCCCACATATAAAATGGGAGATGACACTGGGGACCTCCGGGCAGGTGGGAGGAAGGGACAAGGGGTCACAGGAAGGCGTGAATGCAGGCTTTGTTGCCAACGGTCAGTGCCAGGCCCTCCTCTCCTCCTGCTGTTGCCACACCCTCGCCACAATGTCCCGGTGGGACGATCCTGATTTCCAGGATGCTAGTGGAGCCTCCAACTTCTCCCTGTGTGGCCCACCTGAACCCTGAAGCCAGAGCTGTCTTTCCAGAACACACATCTGTCAGGCCCAAGTTACTGTAAAAGCAAAATATGAGAGGGAAGAAAAGCCCGACAAAAAAAAGGTGATTAAAACAATCCTGGTGCAGCCACTTGTGACACAAAAAAGGCACTAAAACTGTTTTGAGGCTTAGTGATCAGGGGAAGATATGCTAAGATTACAAAAAGGATGATGCAAAATGGGATGCTGGGTGCGAGCTCCAGTGTACGCGTGTTTCTGCACTCAGAAAAGGATGGGAGGGACCGGCCCAGTGGTTTGTAGCGATTAAGTTCGCACACTCCACTTCATCAGCCTAGGGTTCGCAGGTTCAGATCCCGGGTACAGACCTAAACACTGCTCATCAAGCCATGCTCTGGCAGCGTCCCATATACAAAATAGAGGAGGATTGGCACAGATGTTAGCTCAGAGCCACTCTTCCTCAAGCAAAAAGAGGAGGATTGGCTACAGATGTTAGCTCAGAGCCAATCTTCCTCACCCAAAAACAAAAGAAAAGGATGAGAGGGAACCAGCAGCCTTAGTGACCCTACATCCCTCTCTCAGCTGCTCTACTTGGAGCAGCACTACACAAGATACATGGGGGGTGTGCTCCCATGCCCTGCACTGCATGTGAGTTCATTCATTCACTCACTGACTCATTCATTCATTTCTCCTCTCCCCCAGCTCAGCTCCAGCCACACTGGCCTTCCTGTGGCCCATGCTCCTAACCCAGGACCTTTGCATCAGCTGCCCCATATCTCCACAGCTGGTGCTCCTCAGGGGACCAAGCCCAGCCACCTCTGCAGCTACACAGCTCCTGCAGTGCTCACTCCTCCTCACTCATCCCCAGCACATCCACCACAGCCTCGTCCTATTGCTGCCCCTGCTGCCCTGTCCCTCTCTGGGCACCTCCCTGCCTCCCTAAAGGCAGTTGTGGCCATGGGGTCTGTGAGCAGAGTCAGGCTGGCCCCTCTAGGCTGCGTGGGCTGCACCAAGCTCCATTTCTTGCCTCTGGGACTGTGCAGGTGCAGAGACGGACAGAGCCCCACCTGCACCCTGACCTACCATGGATGTGCAGCAGGAGCTGAGCAAGGCCCTGAGGTTGGGGGGCTGTCTGTTCCTGGCCACAGTGGGCACAAAGCCCTGCCCTCTATCCTGCTGTCTCCTGGTGGTCAGCTGTAGCACACGGCTGCTGCTCAGACCCATCACCAGTCCGTCCCCCTTCTCACAGTGCCAGATGGGGCCATATGAGTTTCTTCCTTTCTTCCAATCTTCTGTGGTTCTGAGGATGCCTGTTCTTCTGGGTCTACATCTGCTGATCCCCTGTCATGGCAGCTCAGTTTTTACTTGGGTGCCCTCAAGTGGTCGCACAGCCCCCTCCCTCAAAAGCCATGTGGGCTCCCAGGGCCTTACCAGGCCTGGACTGGCTTTAATGGTAAATTGCCAATGCAGGGGCTAGGACTCCACCTACTGCCTAAGACCGTAGTGGGGACGACTTTCTGGCTGTCACCTGGGTCAGGGGCTGAGTTCTTGCAGGCCCCAGTCCAGGGTCAGGGCCACCATGCACCTGTGCCAGCTCTTGCTCCAGGACCATGGTGAACGCATCGGGCCCTGACCCGAGGGCCCTGCGGCCTCAAGCCCCAGCTGTGGGAGTTCCTTCTGGGTTTCTCGGTTTTGAACTCAGATGTGTATTTAAGGACTCAGCCTAGGGTCTGTGTGTGTTTGCAGTGAGGAGGAGCGGAGGCTTTCTGCATCAACCCAGCCCAACCCCAACCACAGTCGATCTGTGTTCATCAGGAGAACTGCAGCTCCCAGAACCTTCCAGAACTAAGAAAGGACAGAAAGGACTAAGGCATGTGACAGAGGCATAAGTTGCAGCTTCCACTACCTTTCCAGACTCCGTCAACGGCAGACTGTGTGGAGAACCCCGTTCTACCAAACGTACCCTAAAAATTAACAAGGGAAAAATTTCAGAATAAAACTTACTACACAGATAACAATGTCTAAAAAGGTAACTCATGAGGTAATCAGAAATTGATTACCATTGTGACAGTCAGTCTATTGACAAAAGCCAAGCCTTTAGCCTTTTGATCATGACCTTGCCATGACCTTGGAGCAGTGACCTCAGGTGCCACAGGGGACTCACCCTCTACCTGCTCCGTGTGCCAGCACCACCTGCCCAGTTCACCTGGCAAGACTCAGGGTAGGACCTTGCTCCAGGTCTCTCGGTGGCCATTCTCAACAGCTGTCTCCCCACCCTCAGTAAGTTCCACCCCTGTTCACCATGCTGTGTGACCATGTTTGAGGATCCAGAACTGGGATCTGAACTTCAAAGCTGGGAGGGGCTGAGAGCCACAGGTACACACTGTGGCCCTAGCACAAGTTTAGTGATGTAAAAACTACATCCTTCCTTAAAATGGTATCATGTAAAAAATGTCCTTACCATTAGCTGCTTACTTGTCTTCTACCCCATAAAAAAATAAATGTCAATTGTTGGGTCACTCTTATCATCCTCCTTGGTTGTGGGATGGCAGATAAAGGGACATTGACTGAACCTTGAGGACACAGGGAAGCAGAAAAGGAAGCCCAGGCTCCCCCAGCAGAGCACGCTGACTCAGCCAGCCGTCCACTAACATCTGGGTGCCGGGAGGTCCAGTTAGGGCAGACTCAGCCTGCAGAACGTCAGGGTGGGTGTGGACAGGCCGTTACCTGTCATGGCGCAGCGCTCTCATGTCCACGTAGACGGTCGTGGGGTCTGGGCCGGCAGTGCCCTGGAAGGAGAGCAGCAGAGGAACTTCTGTTCAGGGTCCTCACGCTCAACTCATTTTCAGGAGTGTGTCTGCATCTACGTGGCACAGCCGTGTGGCAGCTCCTGCCAGTGGGGACACCTGGGAGGGAGAAGCTCTGCTCCCAGCAGTGAGTCTGCCCAGGGGCCCTGATGCCTTCCATCCAAACACCTACATGGCTTGATATTGAGTGAAACATCCAATAACACTGAATGAAGATGTCAAAACCTACAATTTTACATTTCAGTTCTAACAGCTCTCTATTCCCACTGGTCTCTATGCTGTATAATATGGTGAAAACACCGCTAGGGGTTTTGGGGGACGTCTCCACCAAGCCGCCGGGTGGGGCCTGGCCCCCCACCAGAGGAGCTAACTCTCCTGAGGGCTGGCACAGCAGAAGCTCTCTCAGAGATTAGCCCAAATGACTCCTCACTTCTCTCTCCTCTTATGTGACATTTGACATTGATCCTGATTAAAGGATGGTTATGTTCTGTTTTATTAGATAAGGAACATCAAATTAAATGGACAATCTGCTCAACATCATTCTCTGAAGGTCCCAGACAACATGACCTACGTCTGCCCTAGAATTAAAACAAAAACTTCTTCACTGAGACTAAACACAGCCCTTCCTCCACAGCCAATGCTATGAATGTTAAATTCTTTTGAAAATAGTTTTGCTCTTAAGTTGGTTACAAAGGAGCTTTTGTAATATGTCAGATAATATCCACTGTGAGCAAAGTTAGACAGCAAAAGAAACACGTATTTGTCTGGAATTCATGAGAAGGCCACATGAACTCAAGGGGGATACACAGAGGTGCCTCGAGGCCAAGGTCAAGGTCATACCTGCTCAGCCAGCTTTCCCAGCCTGTTGGGCTGACAGAGGCAAAGGAGGCCAGCAGAGTGAGACAGGGAGGAAACAGCCACAGGAAACACAAACAGAAAGCAACAGGCCATGTGAGAAACACACAGTAAGAGAGAGTAAAATGTGTCACTGCATCTCAAAGCAAAAACATGAATACCCCATTAAGATTTTTGCAATCACACATGGTATCCCACATGCCGAAAAACAGAACAGATACCTTCAAATATTGAGTAAGGAGGACACAGGCTTTTAGATGCTGAGCGGACAGTAAAGTCTTCACTTACAGCCACGAACTACTTGGCAGTAGCCTGATGCTCAGTCTTACTTTCTACAACAGCAAGGGACATGGAGGGGACCCTACCCCACCTCCTCCTGCCACATGGCAGGGACTGAGGCTCGGAGTGGTCAGCAGAGTCTTTTCACAGTTGAGAGGACATGAGCAGAAACTCCAAGAAAACAGGATGACAGTCTCTGCAATTGAGACCTGTCCTGTGCCTGGCGCAGGCTGACCCAGGATGGAGCACTGCAGCCAGGCAAATGCCCTGTAGATGGAGCAGCAGCCCCACACGGTGCCCTGCTCTGCTTCCGTGATACCTCCCCTCCCAACAATTCTTGTCCTGTGTGGGTGAGGAAGGCATTCAATATGTTTGTAGAAAGAAGTGAAATGGAGATACTAGTACAAAATCTAGACAATGCTGCTCCATTTCTGAAACTTTGTGTTTCCTTATAGTAAGTGAAATAGCTTGTCTCAAAAATGCACTCGGGGCAATACAAATTATCATGTCACCTAATGTTTCAATTTAAAATTGGTAGATATCCTAAAAAAATAAGTTTATTCTTGCTTTAAAAAATTAGCTGCATATTGTATCTAACTTAGAGATTCTTCCAGGTAAGGTAACAGTCACTGTTCAAGAACAATTTGTATTTTTTCCAAATAAGCCTTTGTTCATTAATGAGACTAGAACATCTTCTAAAATAAAACCCTCATAGCTCTCAAAGCTAAACTGCTGTTTGGAAAATAAAACATCTAAGCCTCAGAGGACAAGAAATGGACGCAGCAGGTACAACAAGCACGTTAACGATTCAGAAACCGCCCACCTCAGGGCAGCAGGAAGCTTCTGAGCTCCGGCCCAGCCGCTTTACCTGGAGGCAGATGGCCACGTTGACCCTGCACCCAAATGTGGTGCTCACGGCACGCGCCGGCAGGCCCAGGTCCTTGAACAGCTTGGAGAAGGACTGCGTCAGCGCGATCCTGGGCCTCTCCTCAGCCACCACCATGCATGTGCGCACGCACGACAGGTTCACCCCCTTCATCTGTGGGAGGAGTGGGTGAGACCTGGGCCCTGAGCACTGTCTGAGGGAGTTCCTCGGGGACCACAGGTGGTTTGGCCCTAGGAGCAAGTGCACAAAGGCCCACAAAGGCCGAGTTGAACACAAACCCCGCCTCCTCTGCCCTGGTCTTGGTTCCTCAAAATTCTAACTACGGAAGCACTAAAGAGTATGCATCTACTCCACACCCACAGCTGCTCTCCTGTGTGGCCCAACCCTCCACAGCTCCCTGGCTCCAGCCCCAGGCCCTTCCCGACCCTGAGGCCTCGAAGACCCAGCAACACTCTCAGAGCTGGAGTCCACCACCCCTGCCCTGCGCACTGGCCCCTCCTGCCGTATAGGGTGTGTGGA
The DNA here is from genome assembly GCF_021613505.1 of Equus quagga. Lineage (NCBI taxonomy): Eukaryota > Metazoa > Chordata > Mammalia > Perissodactyla > Equidae > Equus > Equus quagga. The sequence goes on along the minus strand of NC_060287.1, from coordinate 41,041,517 downwards.
TGAGAGGAGGGACCTCTGCAGAGGCGTGGTGGGAGCACAGCAGGGTGCGGAGTGTGCGAGGAGCTCACAGCAGGGTGGGCACGCAGAGGGGACACAGAGCGAGTCTGCTCAGCACACGGAAAGGTTTTTTTCTGTTTCAACAAACTGCTTGGACAAGTCTTGGGAATCTTTTTTTAAGGCTTCCAGGGGCCCGGTTGGGGCCCTTCCTGAGGAGAGATGAGGGAAAGCGGGGTGGGCAGGCCTCAGGACTGTGTGCACTTACCCTGAGCACGCCGGTCTGTGCACCAAGGCCCTTGGTGCACATCTCCATCACCGAGTAGGAGCAGAAGGTGACACGGGCCTTGTACTGGCTGACGGCCGAAAGCCACAGGGACACGTTGCTCTCCAGCTCCAGCGGGGGCACCAGCACAGACTGGTGTCCAGAGTAGACACTACGAGAGGCCGCGGAGGTCAGCACAGCCCCAGGGCGACGGGGCGGCCGCCTCTTTCCTTCTTCAAGGACACTTCTTTTCTAACCAGGACAGGGGCACAATTCTGCCCTAATGTCAAGTGGGAGTTTCAGTAGAAAACACGCTTGTAGGGAGAGGGTGCGACACACAGGGGGTCCTGGTCTCCCTCCAAGCACTTTATAAGGAGCCAGGTCACAGTTAGCGTCAGGGCCTGCTGGTTGGGGACTCAGTGTCATAAAGATCTGTCACTACTTCCTAGTCTTGATGGGATTAAGAAATCTCTTCCCAATTATTATTAATGGATTGTGTTTGTATTTAACGAAACGCCTATTTTTACTCTCTGACTCAATTTTAGACCCAGACTCCAACCCATGTCACCCCCAAACAAACGTGTATCTTTGGCTTCCTGGGCATCAAAAATGCTTAGAATGTTAAGATTCTAAAGACCTATAGGAGCAATTCTAGCCCAGCTGGTTGGCGCAGCAGCAGGGGACCCACACACTGTGCCTCCACTCGCCCGCACACTCTTCCTCCACTCACCCGCATACTCTTCCTCCTCACCCGTACACTGTGCCTCCACTCACCTGCACACCCTACTTCCACTCACCTGTACTCTCAGCTGCACACTCTTTCTCCTCTTACTTGCACACTCTACCTGTAGCACTCACCTGCACAGACACCACAGGGCAAAGCCGAGGCCACAGTAAGGGTCAAGGCAGATGGCAATCTGCCTTGAGGGGTACAGCTCACACTGCAGCTTTATGGACCGGCACAGGGCACTTGTGGCTGCATGTGACATCTGAAGAACCAAATAAAAGTTCTGTTCAGTGATGTGAAGGAAGAGAGAGGGCTAAGAACAGTGCTGCTGTCCACACATATTTACTTCCTTAAAAGATGGCTGGTTCAAATCTCTTATGAGCGAAATAATATCCAGGAAGTAGCACACTGAAAATCTTCTAAATGAGAATAATAAAGCATATTAATGCAGCTCTTGGCTCCTGATAAGGAGACAGACTCATCAAAGCCACCTGCTCCTCGAGGCCAGTCATAAATCAGAAAATTTAGATATTACCATAAAACATCAAAATATGATTACTCTCAGGCTAATCTAATTTTGTGGTTTATTGGTCTTTAACACAGACTTTAAGGAACAATGCTGTTGCTTCAAGCTCTGGATAAGAGGAAGGGCCTGCATAAACCTGCATCCAATATCCTTTCTGCCCACCCCCATGTCAGGGACTAAAGCAAACAGGAGCTATGATCAGAGGACCAACCTTCACACCCGCTAATATTCCAGTAGTCGACACGCTGAAGTCCAAATACGCAAGCACGTCTGGGGAGGGGGGCCTGAAAATGCTAGCCACCTTCTTTTTTGGTATGTCATCTGTTGGACAGAACATACCACTGATGTTAATGTTGCTTCAGACTCTTGTAGGGAGAGACAGACATGATTCATGCTTGGGGAGTCCTGAGAGTGAGCTCAGATGGAAGTTAGGCTACAAGAAAGCAGGCTGTGTCTGTAGGCGGGGAAGCTTATTTTAACCTTCAAGTAAACGTCACAGGGAGCAGACCCACCATAACTGCTCTCAGCATGTGGTGACAGGGACCATGGCAAGGTGGACATGGAGTGGAGAAGACAGGCCCTGAAAACTGTGTGGGAAGTCACTTTGGTTACCGGGGGAAAGGTCAAGAGGAGCAGGCCTTTGTCAGAGGGTGCAGAGCCCATGGCGGAGCCAGGCTTAACAAGAACTCCAGCCACAGCGAGAATGCCATGGATGGGCTCCCAGGGCTCACAGTGCTTCATTAAGTTCTCTAAGACCATGAGGTCGACACAGCTGCTGACCAACTACAAGTGGACACAGGTGAGGCAAGGGCAGGAGGCTGCCCACTTTGCAGCAGGCCAGTGAGGTGATGGGACTCTCTGGGGCCAGTCTGCTCTCAACCCCTCCCGGGCCCCACACCGGCTGCCTGGACCAGCTCCTCGTGCCTATTGATGGATATCAGGCAGGTGGCTGCAAACAACACAGTCCGTGACCTTCTCTCACAGGTGGTGTCCTGGAGGGCAAGGATGTGGGGAAGGGGAGACTCTTGTCTGCTAGTTGGCCGGCACCCATGTGGCTGTGTATTCCAAGTGACTGAAGGAGCCTGTGGTGTGCTGCTGGTTTGGGTTGTCTTGTTGGGGAGGGCCAAAGCTCTCTCAGGCCTAGGCTGAACCCACAGCCACGGTGGTGGTGGGGGGTTTCAGCCCCTCCAGGTTGGCCCACAAGCCTTGCACAGTGTGTGGCAGCATTCACCAATGATGGGGACAAGGGATGGGTGTGTGCGTATGCACTGCGAGAACTGTCTGTGTGCTCACAACTGCCAACCTCTAGGCAGGCACCAGAGGCAGCAGAGGAGCTGGGCTACAGGCACACAGACCTTGGACCACTGCTGGCCACAGAGACGGCGCGGCAAGTGAACCCAGCTCGATGGTTCTCTCCATTCTGAGCACCCAGCTGGAGTCTCCTTTTAGCACCTCTTTACCATTTACTTCAGCTGCTCTTACCTGACTTTTATTTTTGGGGGGGCAACAATGCAATCCCTATAACAAGGAAAGGGCAGGGAGTTCCCTGTGGTGGGACCAGCACACACACCAAGGGCGCTGAGGACGCACCTGTGTCTAGAATGGTCGGCCAGGTTCTGACGTCCACAGCGGCAGCTGCTTCCTTGGATTTCAGCAGTCGCATAATGGCCTGCGTGGTGAGGACACATGCAGACTTGCTCACCTGTGGAGCCCGGGGATTGAAGGCACGAGTAAGACGTGGCACCTGGGAGCAAACCCACCCATGCAGCCCTAAAGAGCTGACCGGAGGCCGGGAGGAGAGGAGATCTCCGTCTGGGGCACACATACCTCCACGATCATCTTGACAGTGGGAAGCGTGGTGGCGAGGTTCTGGGGGTGCGGGGGCCGCACGGTGACAGGCACACAGCCACAGTACAGGCAGCCGTAGAAGGCAGCAATGAGGTCGACCCCTGGGGAGACATGTGGGCGGAGAGGGTCAGCGTGGGGCCGAGTGCGGCTCCTGGCGTTTAATGCCGTGGAATGGTGAAAATGACAAGGGGACCTTACTTGGATAAAGCTACTACTCTATCAAATGAATAGGGTATTTATCGAACACAAGGGTGTTAGGGATGGACAGAAAGCTAGCCTGACTGCAGGTCGTCCCCCTTCTTAGATCCTGGGAGGCCAGGCAGGTGGAAGGGGCACAGCCATGGCACAGCGGAGGTCCCCAAGGGCCGTGGCCCGGGCCTCATGGAGCAGCGCTCTGCCCGCCATCCCAGTGCGCCAGGGCGGACGGCGGGGTGGGTGAATGAGGGCAGCGAGGAAACCTTTGAGGGGTGAGATGTCTGTCCACCGCGAGAAGAGGCGAGGACGCAGGGGCAGTGCCACCCACCAGGGCCACGGAGAAGATGTCAGGATGGACGTGGAGGGAACCCAAGGACGCAAGGGCAGTGCCACAGAGGCCCAGCACCTCCTAGCCACGCTTCTGTGCCCGGATGCCGCTGCGGCCCGGGAGCTTCTCCTGGACAGGCACTGGAGGGTGTGCAGGGAGTCCCCCAGCCCTGGGCACTGGCCAGTACGCTCCGCCTGGCTCGCAACCACATGATGCAACGCAAGGCCAACGCACTGTTCCTTCGACTTTGCTATATATTTAAAATTCCCCCTATTTAAAACTTGGGGGGAATCCTTTTAAAGCCTATTTTCCCATCTTGAATTCAGTCTGACTTGAGAACACCTGCACTCCACACCCTGGAGGCAGCTCCAGATGTTGCCCTCAAATCACGTGAGGCCTTGCCTGGCTTTTTCTGGCTACAAGACACCAAGACAACCAGCCTCAGACTGTTTCGATTCCAGAGTTAAAATAAATATGCAATGTTTAACCCGGCTATGTGTCTCACCAAATTACAAGTTCCCAGTGCTCCATCAGTAACTGGGAAAGTGACTACTGGGGCCAGGTCAGCTTAGCAAGGTCATTAGCAGGGCCTGAGCCCACCCAATCAGCCAGGCTGGCCCCACCAGTACTACTGCCATGGCAACACCCATCTGCTCTGTGCCTGCTGGTAGCAAGGAGTGAATGGGGGCGATGCTGAGGCCAATGCACATGGGCAGTCTTACACTGCGCACGGTCACTCTGCCCCATGTGCCACAAACATATCAAACTAAACCAGAGCAAGGTATGACCAAGAACTCATTTCCTTGAGCCTATAAAGCTCCTGCTGTTCCCTGCATATGTATCTTCTCTCTCGTCCCTGGCATCACCCAGTGAGCACCCCTGCCTTCTGCAGCATCGCTTCATAATCTCTTGGGTCACACACCCCTTTGAGAATTGGAAGAAAGTCTTGGACTCTCCCTTCACCCCCCAAAATGCACAATGCACGTGCCTGTGTGCATTTGCAAACCATCCGCACCTCAGGAAGCTCCAGACCTTCAGGCAGGGCCCAGCGCTACCCTCCAGCTATTATACTCTCCACCTGCTAGTAAGTTTCTAAAATGTAAATTTAGAACTTCACCATGCATTTTCTTTTTTTCCTTAAAATGTTTTTGTGGATAGTGTCAAACATACCCCAAAACAGAGAAGAGCATCCAGCCCCCATCTTCATCATTCAGGTTCTCAATTATCATGATGGCACTGTGTTTACCACCTACCTCTTCTTTTTTCCTGTGTTGAAGCACTGAAGGCAATTCCCACACACCCTATCACTTCAGCCCTGCCCCTCCCTGAGCATGTCTTCCCACGGGCTGGTTGGCCTGCAGCCCCAGCCCTAAGCCTGGGGAATGCCCTCATCCCCCAGGCTCTCAGCATGGCGCAGCACCACTCTGCCAGTGTGGACAGCAAGACGGCAAGGGGGTGCTCCAGCAGGGCTGTGTCTCAGCCTGCTTTCTGTCAGGGTGATGCTCACCTTACATGGAGGAGCTGCAGAAAGCACCTTGGAACACAGTGGGTATCTGAAGTGTGGGAATTACAATTGCCCCTGGGAAAAACAGCTTCACATTCCAGGGATTGGACAGAGTAGAAGGAACTGAAATGCCAGTAGAAGTTCTAGAGTATTCAGATTACCAAGTATCTCTGTCAAGAAATAAACCAGGCTGCCATCTTGCCCTGGCTCCTAAGCAGGGGAGCACATAGGCAGATGGTCACAGGGACGTCTATACTCCAGGGCAGCCCCCCGAGGAAGAGGCCCCCAGCTCCCATAAAGAGAAAGTGTCGAATGCAACCCAGTGTCCCACCAGATAAGCTGAAAAGAGAGGTCACTGCTGGGGCCTGGACATGTGGCCTGGAGATAAGGGGAGAAAGATGTCAGCACAGAGCAAACCCACGATGGATGTCACCATGGAGGAGATCCCAGACTCGGAGGGTAGATACAAAACATGAGTCAGAGGAGTTCCAGAAGGAGAAAAAGAGGGGGAAAAAGGCAGTAATGAAAAAGCACATTTTCCTGAGATGAAGATGAGAGTCCATAGATTAAATGGGCAAGAAGGTAAGAAAGGACCCACACCTGGGCATATCCTAGTAAAATTCCTGAACTCTGAGGCAAGAAGGAAAACTAACAAGCTTCTAGGCAAAACAACAACTTACAAAGGGAAAAAGAAAGAGTGGATTATCACCCAAACCCCTGGATAAGCACATGCACAACCAGGAGAAACAGCGAGAAACCTAGATTCCTATTACAGCTGAGGCATGAGTCGCCAGTGCAAAAGAAAGATATTCTGAGTGTGCTTGGCCCATGCCCAGATCTGGAAGAAAAACAACCTGCTAATAGCTAAATAACAAACTCAGAGAACTGAGACCTGAAGACAGGGGTAGGCTAGAATAGACCGGGAGGGGAAGAGGAGAGGGGACAAGACCCCATCTAATGGGAAGGACACACTGTCTGGGGTATGCACTGAGAGAAAAGAGTGAGGAAGTTCTCATGAGAACCAAAAGCCCTCAGCAAAGTGATGAGTTGGGGATGAGGAAAGAAGGGAAGGGGAGGGACAAGTGGAGATTTCTACAAGTCTCTGAGGTCAGGGAGGGAGCAGGAAGGACATGGAGCACCCAGTGGGAGGCAAGGTTGTTCTTGATTGGGGAGATCACTGCATCTTATTTCCAAAAGACCAGAGGGCAGGGAGAGGAAAGGAACCATTCAGCCATTCACTGGGGACAATTAACACTTATGAGGATTTGAAAACAGCAATTCAACCCAACAAGGGGAAGGGCCCTACACGGAAGAGACTGTTGCTTTAAGCAAGAGACTGTTGCTTTAAGCGGGGTGTGGTGTAGAGACAAGAAACAAGAGGGAGAGGCCACAGTGAGCATGGGGAAGGGGACAGAGCCAGCTGGGAGATCTTGAAAACCAGGCTACCACACAAGCCAAAGTCCCACACAGTTATAAGAAAAAAGAATCGAAAGCAGAATATCATCTGTCCATACAAAGACAGCAAATAAAAACTATAATCATCTACTACAAAATGTGCTAAAATACATTAAGAAAATGATACAAGACAAAAGAATAACAGAAATCAGAATTAGAAAAAAGTCAGAAATGAGGAAAGAACTAGAAATTATTGAAAATCATTTCAGAAATGAAGATGAAACCAGAAGGAACACAAGAGCAAATAAAGACAACAGATAAAAAGGAAGGAACTTTTAAAGCTCAAAAAGAAATTTAGTAAGAAACAGAAACGCTTCAAGAAAAAATGACAGTGATTGAAGACAAAGCAGCTCTAACACACGGATGACAAGTAGGAGAGCATGAAGAAAATCCAGCAAGGGAAGAAAATACGTAGAAAAAAACTATGATTTTAGAAAATGTTCTTGAAATTAGAAAAAAGAGTTGTGAAGCTACATATTTAAAGATACCTTATACATGAGAATGTTAACCCGTAACAACCAACATCAAGATTATGTACTGGCCCTCAAGAAAAATAAAAATATCCTTTTGGCATGCAGGCAAAAACAGCAAGTGACTCATAGAGAAAGAAAATTAGATTATCATCAGGCTTGTTGACACTTTATGCCAGGACAAAATGGAGCAACAAATTTAAGATAACTCGAGGAAAGAAATGTGAATCAAGGATTTTTTATCTAGCAAAAATGACTTTTGATTATAAAGGGTACAAATTGTTATCAAAAGCAAGAACCCTGGGGTGTTGTTCCCATGAACCCTTCCTGAGAAATCACTTAGAGAACGGGATTCAGAAAACTAGCCTGCACAGAAAGACAACCTATGGACTTAAGGTGAGCATGAAACACACAGTTACAACCTGTCCAGAGAGACACAGATCCATGGACTGAAGATGAGCATGAACTACAGTCATGGTGGAACTGAAACCAAACCAGGGTGAAAACAGAGAGGCTGGACTTGTAAAGGCTGTCTCTCTGACAATATAGACAGCATACAGCTATAAGAAAAAGAGGGGGACGAGAAAGAATGTGCACAAAATTTTAAACTGTTTTCAAAAATCATATAGGTAGTCATGGTATTACTACTGTTATTTTGGGAATGCTGCGTGTGATGTGGGATAAAGTAAGTAAGTAATTATAGGATATTTCAATTCTGTCATCCCCTCTGTCCTGTAGAATCAAGATTCTTTTCTCCTATGGAGAAAAGGAAATATAGATACAATGTAGAAGAGGTTTAATAAAAATCCTATAACCTAGAATTTGAATTGGATGTAACAGTATGAACTCATGAGGAACTGCCTCTCTAAGAGATATAATTATATTTATTTATAATTTCTAGCTCTGCTCACTGAAAAGGCTAACAAATAGCAGCCAACCCAGGAGAAATGAGCATCCCATCCCTTGTGCCTCGATTTTGTCGTGGGAACACCAGGACTGGGGCTCTATGGAGAGACAGCTGATTCCAGGTCTGGGGTAGGACAGGCACAAAATGAGCATGGAATACCTAGTCTCACCAGACGGCAAGGAAGCCATCAGGGACCAGAGGTCATGTCCTAGGGACTCAGGAGCCAGCTAGAGAGGCTCCTATTGGCCAAAGTGGGTCCATTTGAGCTTCAATAAAGAAAACAATTGCAAAGGATTGAAACCCACAAATATGTTTAAATCTATGAGTTCATAATGAGATACACATATATATATATATATTTAAATCCATTGATTGGCTACCTTTGGAGTATGACAGGGAACAAAATCCATTTTACTGAAAACTGAGAAAAGGAAGGAATCAACACTTTTCCTGCCCTTCCTGCATGAATTCTACCACTGGGTGACCAAATACCAGATGAGAGGAAGTGTCTGTTTATTAGTTTTATGGCTAATAAATGAAAAAGAAATGATAGAATATCACTGTTTTGTGACGCCCTAAGGAATTAATGAATGTAGAACACTGAGCATCAACACCTGCTAATACTGCAAAAGGAGAGACAACCCAGCACGTGGTTTCTGATAAAATAACTCAATACCATGCATAGTCCTGGCATGGGAATTGAACCCAAGTCCCATCCAGTGTTTGGATCTAGCTGCCAACCTGCAGGAAATGCACCCAGAGCATGTACTCAGCTACTTACAGGCTGTGAGAAAAGCTCTACAGGGTCAATCCAGGTCTCTAGTGGATAAGTGTAAGGAGGAGAGGGAAAGGGGAGTCTGCAGACTAAAGGAGACTTAAAAAATATATCAAATTTAAAGAAAATTGGCAGACTAAACTATGATGTGTAGGGATGCTCATTGGGGTGATCAAACATAATGAAATGGAGGCGATGATGACTGCGGGAGTCGGGGAGAGGCTACTTTTGGGAGAGGGGAGGAGATTGTGGTAGGGACAGGAGTGCAAAGGGATTTCTGGGTACCTGGCAAGGGTCCCTTTCTCGACCTGGCTGGTGGTCACAAGGGTGTTTACTTTATGATAATAAAATGTGGGCCGGCCCAGTAGCGCAGCAGTTAAGTGCACACGTTCCGCTTCAGTGGCCTTGGGTTCACTGGTTCAGATCCCAGGTGCAGACATAGCACTGCTTGGCAAGCCATGCTGTGGCAGGCGTCCCACATATAAAGTGGAGGAAGATGGGCACAGATGTTAGCTCAGGGCCAGTCTTCCTCAGAAAAAAGAGGATTGGCAGCAGTTAGCTCAGGGCTAATCTTCCTCAAATAAATAAATAAATAAATAAATAAATAAATATAATAATAAAATGTGTGGGAGAGACTGGGAAAGAAGAACAGATGAACAAAGCAGGACAGTGTGGGTTGTGCTAAAAGGCATGTGGAAAATCACAATCAAGTCATAATCACAATGGAGGCACAGATGTCTAAAGAAGGTCACTGTAAATAGTAAAACCCGCTGTTAAGTGTCAGAAGCTGCACTGCTTTGGCTGCAGGGGTGCAGGACTGCAGTCCAGGAGCTCACCAGAAGCCCCTACGACAGCAGTCTGGGAAAGGTGGCCACAGCACCAGCACCACCAGGGACTGCCCCCGTGAGGGAAGAGCCAAGGGAGGTGGGTACGTGCAGAGAGGAGGGCTGAGGACCACTCAGTGTGCTTACCTGGGGGATAGACCAAAGCCACATGGTCCCCAGCACTCACTCTCGCCTTCTCCATCAGGGCAGCGGCCACCCTCTCCGCCTTTTTGTGCAGCTGGATGCAGGTTGCTGTGCTCGTGACTGTGCCCTAGGAAAGCAATCGAGTCACCACCAAGCTGTGGAGCAGAGAATGCTTGCTCTTTGGGTTCCTGTGTGCACACTGGGCATACTCTGTACTCAGAACTCCTAGTGCCAGGAACCAGAACAAGGTGCCAGGCCCAGAGACACATCTGCTCTCTTTGCTAGTCATGTGTATCTCTAATACAATTCCCAACAGTGGCTCTTTTGCCAGCAATGAAGGGACAAGCCATCAAGTGTATCCTGAGAGCTTGGAGCAGTGGGTGCTCCACCTGTCTGGGACAGTCAGAGACACAGCAACTGAAGAAAACCCTTTTGGACTTTTGATAAAATATTTTAAATATAACAATTTTATAAAGAATGACGCAATATATATTCAGATTCTCATTACCTAATAATATTTTACCATTGTTTCAATTTCTGTTTTTTAAAATAGATCATTACTACTCTGCATACCACCCCCAATTTCGTCCTCTCCCTCCCCAGAAGCAACCATTATCCTGAATATAAATAACACATAAATAAATAGTAAACAATAAATAAACAAGCATCCCTAAACAATAAGATTATGCATGTTTAAACTTCATGTCCATCAGGTGAGCGTGTCGTTCTGCAATTTGCTTTTTCAGAGTGCCTGTGCTGACTCACAGGGCTCCTCTCCACACCTACACCAGTTCATCCATTCACCTGGTGTCTCTGTGAGGACATTGGGGCTGGGGACCAGCTCCCAGTAAACGCTCTCTCCCTCTGCTGACCTGAGTCAGGGAGGCCTCTAAAAGTGCAACTTGGTCTAATCATATTTCTCCAGGACAGATCAGCCTAACGTCAAAACCCCTTCTTGACTGGTGCTTCCACTGCATAGGCCAATGCACTTATATGTCGAGCCAGGACAGAGGCCCTGGAGGCTTCACACAAGCCAACTAGACTCACTTCTCACAACCCAAGCTGAGGTGGAGAACATCAGCACTGGCAGATGCTGGAAACCCAAATGCTCAGAGCCCCGCCAGCTCCCTCAGGTGACTCAGAGTCCCCAAGGCCCAGAGATCACCCTGTGCCATGGCCACAGACCTCCTCCCAGGTCAAAGGCCAGCACATCCTCAGGAACCTAAGGACAACTCAAACCTGGAGAAGGCTAAAACTAAAAGAAATACAAAAATTTACAAGTAACTTTGAGAAAAATCTGGAATGGATTTGGAGAAGGCCTGGTTGTCTTCTGTTGGCTCCTCCTGAGCTCTCTCCTAGCTTTAAAGATGCTCCTGGGCTCGTGTGGGCTGACCACCCTACTGAGCTCAACCTCTCCAAACGCAGGCCTGGTAAGCATCTCTGTGTGACCCCCACCCGTGGCTCCCTCCTCCCTTGAGAAGTGCTCCATCTGTTCAGCTAACAGCCCAAAGCCAAATCATCATGCCCACACTCAGGAGGTCCTGCAGGCCCTGCCTCTGACCACATCTCACACTTGTCCACATCTCCACTGCTCTCCTCTTCTCTGAACTGCCATCTCATGTCTGGACTGTGGCCTCCGTGTCCTTCTGCTCCCACAGTTACTCTCTTACAATCCAGAGGAATCGCCCAGAATCCTGAAATGCATCATGCCCATCATGCTCAGCCCCATCCAGGGCTTCCTACCACACCCTTGCCCAGCGCCCAGGCCTCGCCTGCCTCAGAGCCCTGTGCTCACGGTCACAGCCCTCCTGCACTAATCTTCAGGTTCTCATCATGAGCTGATTTTATCTTGGTCAACTGTTAATTATTGGCTGTCTCTATGCTTTAGAACTCAGTCAGTCATCAAACAAATGTTTACCGAAGACGGTGCTAGATCCGCGGATACACAGTGAACAAGGAACATAAATCTCTCTTATGGACTAGTTTTCTAGCAGGGAAGACTTACTTTAAGTGTCCTGAGAACAGGGGCCCTTTTTATCTTATTTAACGTAGTGTATGGAGTAGGCATCAATAAATGTTTTTTGAATGAAGAAATAGTGACCAGTAATGAGCAGTAACAAGAGCTAGACCTGCATTTTCTAAGACCACTGCAATTGGCCCTTTACTACGTCAAAGTGCAAGCACTTTTATGGTCTGTAGGACACACCTAACAGTCATGCGGGGACTTATACTGTCGTTTAACTTTTCACATTTTCGTATTTTGTCTACTGGCCCACAACTTGGATGTCAGGATTACAGCTTCTCCTTCTTTATATCCTAAAACTCCAGGTACAGTATCATACGCATTAAAAAGTATCCAAAATTCACAAAAGTGAATTTCTGAATCTGCACCAAGATCAGGGCAATAAGCATTGTTGTCATGTTAAAGCCATAAACAAATGCAGAAAGTCTAAATTCTAATTTTTACAACATAAGCATTTCCTTTTAGTTTCCTTAGGAGGATTTGTATGGTGTTCTTATCAAAAAACAGGCTAACAAGAATTTTCCTGTTAAATACAAAATCAACAGAAATGTTACTGTGTGAATTGTGTGAAAGCCGAGGGCTCTACATAGAAAGGCAGGCAGAGAGAACCCAGCCCGTGAAGGCCTAATCTCTGAACGTGAAATCACAAGGACAGAGCATGGAGCGCTGCAGGACCAGTGGGCTCCACCCGCCCACCTGGGCACAGGCCCTGCCCTCACCTTGGCGTTCAGCAGCAGAAACAGTGGGTGGTCAGGAGTGGTGTGGGCCCGCCACTGCAGCACGTCTGGCAGGAACAGGAACTGCGCAGAGAGGTTGGCTCAGTCTCCTGCAGCCTCACGCAGGAGGCAGGAGGGAGCAGGACCTCCTCACCCTCCAAGGGCCTGGGCTGTTACCTTCCTTGCCTGGTCGCTGTCCTCCAGGTGAGCCAGCTCCCTCCCCGAGGCCTGTGCAATTCTCTTCCCAGCAACCAGATTGCCAACAATCATGGAGGCTGGTCCAACCTCTAGAAAACAGTGGGGGGTTCTGGATGAGAAGCTGATGACTCCAGATATATAATCATCAGGTGACTTTCTTTCTGTCACACTTTTTGTTTGAATTAGGCATGTGATTATTCACTAACACAGAGCTGTTCCGGAAACCAGCTACAAGGCTTATGCTAAGTGACAAACGGAATTTCTCTCTTAAATATAAACAATGCCAGATTGAAAAATTTACCATATGGCATTATCTGGGGAGATATGATTTGACCTCAGCCACAGCTAAACTTTTAATATATTTCATTGTTTTATTGTATTTTATGTATAAAACAGAAAATTAAATCTTCCTGATTAAATGTATTTTATTTAACGATATTTTATGTGTTCAATAATCAGTAAAAGTTAGTATTTATTAAAAATTTGCATAATCAAAGGAATGGAAAACTGTATATAATAGTTAAACCAGGGAAGGTAAATTTACTGTTTGTTAAGACCTCCTAGGTCCCATCAACCCTGTGGCTGTGGCACATCACAGGGCCGAGGGGAGCAGCACACAACTGTGGCCTCAGTGTGGCTGGCCACAGCAGTGGCCAACAGTGGCTGTTTAGATCCCCAAGCTCCAAGTCTGCTCTTGGGCATCATTTCTACTCCCAGGAGCCATCGCCTAGCCTTCCAAAGCTGAGATGCTACACTTGAGTTTAGTTACTGAGACGGGTTCTAACAGGCAGGTGGAAACCACCACCAGTGATGTGGTAAAGTTTTCTCATCCATGGCTCGGTTCCAGGGAGGCAGGAGGTGGTGACCAACCTGGTGTGTCACTAGCTCTGGCACTTAACCCCAACCCCAGAGATGTAACCATGAGTGTGGCTGTCACCAATTTTAAGACTGAATAGACACTTATTGTTATACACAACTAACCTGGTTGTTTCTGGCGAGGTTTGGGAAGGTTGGTAACACAAGTGTGAGGGCACATTAGCACATTACACGGGTGCAGCATCCCCTCCAGAAAGCGCTGCTTGGTTTCAGAAATGTGGATCCCTCCGAGAGGAGCCTTGGGCAAGGTGTTGGCAGGAACCAGGGCCAGACAGTACACGCCCACCTGGTGGATGCTGTCGATTGCCTGGAAGGACATGAGATAAGAGGAACTGTGTTTGAGCACATGCTGACCAAATCGAGGCTGGGAAGAAGCTGGAAGGCTGGGAACTGCACTGGGGACAACCTTCAGATCCAAAAGTCAAGGACATAGAGTGTTCTCTGGGACATTTTGTTAAATGAGAAAACAGGAAGATGTATGTAAATGCTCCATCATTGAACACACACATGCACATACACATACTGTCCATGTGTACATATGCTTAAACAATGGAAGGTTAGATAAGCCATAAAAGCAGTGTTAGAGGACTTCTTGTGGGGGCAGGAGCGAACAAGCAGGGGCAGAAGCTGGACTCCTCTTTCAGGTTTGACTTTGGAACCATGTATATATTTTACATACAAAAAACTTAAAATTTTAAAAAGCAATTCCTAACAACTGAAAGTGAAATAAAACAAATGAACTCAATGGAGCTGGAGTCAGGTTGGTGGCACAGCCACAGAGAAAGAATCTATTTACAGTGACTTTAAACACTGTAGTTCAATTAGTCCACCACTCATGGGATGTGCCATATGGGCAAAAAGAATTGCAAAAACATCTTAAGCTGCTGTCAGAAATCTCACGTTTTAGAGGTAGTGTGGAGATCGCTATTATGAGACCGCAGTGTGTGTAGAGTGGCCTGTGCTAAGTGAGTAGTTCTGCTGGAGTCGTGGACAAAGGCAATTTTTCTGTGTGGGAGAAAGGAGTTCGATGAGATCAATAAAACCCTGTGGTCTTGAATGTGATTTGGAATTAGCAGTATAAACTCACGATGCAGGTAATCTTACAAACATACAGCATCATTTCCTACCATGTCCCCTGAAAAAAGCCCAGAAACAGTGACTAAGCCAGCAACATCAAGTGTCCAGATGGTGGTCCCAACCCCACGTCCCCTGGGAGGCAGCAGGGCCCCTGGGGTCCTGGCCGGGACAGGTCGAGGACACGAAATGCACTGCCTGCCTCAAATGTCTGATCTTCCTGTTCTCTGTTGTGGCCTCAGAGAATCCCAGGTGGGTGTTAAAGGGACTTAAGAGCCACCCTGAAGAGGCTCCTACTGACCACTGAAAAAGGAAAATAATAACTATAGTAGACTGAAACACATCCAGTATGTTTAAATCCACTAGTTCATAATGAAACAAGTAAACAAAACAAAACTCAGTGGTCACTTTTAGAGGATTGTGGGAAACCAGCTCATTACTCTGAAATCAATCCTCAACCTTGTTTTCCTGCATGACCTGCCCTCCAGGTCTCCGCTGACTGAAGAGGACGTGCACTCTCTGTAGAGGAAACTTCTAAAGCTGCTCCAGCCGATAATGAAGAAGGAATGGAAGGATCAAAGGAGCAGCACCATGAAGTCCTAACCAATCAGCACAACATAGGAGTGCTAAACAATAGAGAATTTTTGCCAGAAAATTGAACCTGAGTCTGATCAAACCTCTAGATCAAATCACTAATGCACAGGAACCACAGAGGACAGACGACTACATTACATGACACCACAGAGGCACAGTCATCAGAATTCAGGCTAGAGAAACGTATTGGACAAACAACCCATTTTTGACAATAAAATTGCAAGAAAAATATGACAGAAAAAGAGTCTATAGATTAAAAAAGACTTACAGACCTGTCTCCACCAAGTGCAATTTTTCATACCTCATTTGGATCCTGAGTCTAACAAACAAACTAAAATTAGACAATCAGGGAAATTTGAATAGTGACTATATATTTAATTACATCAAAAACTTGTTGTTATGATAAAAACTCTCAACAAAGTGGGTACAGAGGGAATTTACACTGACATAGGAAAGGCCATGTAGGACAAGCCCACAGCTAACAGCACACTCAACAGCAAAAAGCTGAAAGGTATTCCCCTAAGAACAGGAACCAGACAAGGATGCCCACTCTCACCACTTTTATTCAACATAGTATTGGCAGTCCTAGCCAGAGCAGTCAGGCAAGGAAAAGAAATAAAAGGGATCCAAATTAGAAAGTAAGAAGTAAAACTGTCACTATTTTCAGATGACACAATGTTATATATAGAAAACCCTAAAGACTCCACAAAAAAACTGAACTAAAAAATGAATTCAGTAAAGCTGCAGGATACAACATCAACATACAAAAATCAGCTTCATTTCCATACACTAACAACAAACTATCAGAAACAGAAATTAAGAAAACAATCCAATGTGCGATTGCATCAAAAAGAATAAAATACCTAGGAATAAATTTAACCAAGGAGGTAAGAATCTTGTACACTGAAAACTATATGACACTGATGAAAGAAATTGAAGAAGAGACAAAGAAATGGAAAGATATTCTGTGCTCATGGACTGAAAGAATTAATAGTTAAAATATCCATACTATTCAAAGCAATCTACAGATTCAATGCAATGCCTATGAAAATCCCAATGGCATTTTTCACAGAAATGAACAAACAATCCTAAAACTTGTATGGAACCACAAAAGACCCTGAATGGCCAAAGCAATCCTGAGAAAGAAGAACAAAGCTGGAGGCATCACACTTCCTGATTTCAAACTATATTACAAAGCTATAGTAATAAAAACAATATGGTATTGTCATAAAAACAGACACACAGATCAGTGGAACAGAAATGGAAAAGAATGGAGTGGAACAGAAATAGACTCACGCATATATGGTCAGTTTTATGACAAAGAAGCCAAGAACATACAAGGGGGAAACGACAGTCTCTTCTGGTGTTGGGGAAACTGGACAGCCACATGTGAAAGAAGAAAACTGGACCACTGTCTTATACCACACACAAAATTTAACTCAAAATAGATTAAAGACTTGAATGTAAGAGCTGAAACCGTAAAACTTCCAGAAGAAAACAAAGGCGGTAAGTTCCTTGGCATCAGTCTTGGCAATGATTTTTTGGCTTTGACACCAAAAGCAAAGGCCACAAAAGCGAAAATAAACAAACAGGACTACATCAAACTCAAAAGCTTCTGCACAGCAAAAGAAACAATCAACAAAATAAAAAGGCAACCTATGGAATGAGAGAAATCATATATCTGAGAAGGGGTTAATATCCAAAATATATGAAGAACTCATACAACTCAATAACGACAACAACAAACTCAAATTGAAAAATGGGCAGAGGCTCTGAATAGACATTTTTCCAAAGAAGACATACAGATGGCTAACAGGTCCATGAAAAGAGGCTCAACATCATTAATCATCAGGGAAATACACATCACCACAATGAGATATCATCTCACACCTGGTAGAATGCCTGTTATCAAAAAGTCAAGAAATAACAAGCATGTGGCAAGGATGTAGAGAAAAAGGACCCCTGTATACTGTTGGTGGGAATATAAAGTGGAGCAGCCACTATGGACAACAGTATGGAAGTTCCTCAAAAAATTATAAATAAAATTACTGGGGCTGGTCCCGTGGCATAGTGGTTAAGTCCAGTGTACTCCACTTTGGCGGCCTGGGTTCACGGGTTTGGATCCCAGGTGCAGACCTACACCATTTGTCAAGGCATGCTGTGGCTGCAAGCCACACACAAAACAGAAGAAGACTGGCACAGATGTTAGCTCAGGGCTAATCTTCCTCAAGCAAAAAAAGAAAAAGAAGATTGGCAACACATGTTAGCTCAGAGTGAATCTTCCTCACCAAAAAAAAAGAAAAAGAAAAAGAATTACCACACGATCCAGCAATTCCACTTCTGTGTACATATCTGAAGAACACAAAAATACTAATTCAAAAAGATACCTGCATCCCATGTTCACTGCAGTATTATTTACAATAGCCAAGATATGGAATCAACCTGTGTCCACTGATGGATGAATGGATAAAGAAAATGGGGTACACACACACACACAGGAATATTATTCGGTCATAAAAAAGAATGAAATCTTGCCATGTGCAACAACATGGATGGACCTTGAAGGCATTATGCTAAATGAAATAAGTCAGAAAGAGAAAGATAAATACTGTATGATCTCACTTATATGTGGAATCTTAAAAAAAAAACAAAACTGAGCACATAGATACAGAAAACAGTTTGGTGGTTCCAGAGGCAGGGGGTGGAGGGTGGGTGAAATGGGTGAAGAGAGCCAAAAGGTACAAACTTCCAGTTATAAGATAAATAAGTCCTGGGATGTCATGTGCAGCATGGTGACTACAGTTAATATACTGTATTATATATTTAAAAGTTGCTAAGAGAGTAGACCTTAAAAGTTCTTATCACAATAGAAAAAATTCTGTAACTAAGCGTGTTGATGGATGTTAACTAGACTTAGTGTGGTGATCACTTCACAATATATACAAATATCAATTCATTATGTTGTGCACCTGAAACTATATGTTATATGTCAATTATATCTCAGTAAAAAAATAAAGATGTTATTGTTAACTTTCAAAATGTGATAATAGTATTTCTCTTTTAAAGAAATAAATACTAAAATCTTTACAGAAAAAATGATGTGATGTCTGGAATTTGCTTCAAAACACCTTTGAGGCAGAAGTGAGGAGGGCAGGTGGAGGTGCAGACAGGGCTTGGATGGTCACTGTTGAAGCAGGTCGATGGGAACTCTTCTTTTTATGTTTGGTGTATTAGAAATATTCCACAAAAAACATTAAAGTTTTTATCAAAAATAAATGTTGTGAATCATATGTGGGAAAAACTCACTCTGAAGTTTGTTTCCTTTGTCAGGTGGCTGTGGGGCTACACACAACTTCATGCAACTAACCTAGAGATGTCAGGACACCAGAGAGCTTCTCTGAAAAGCTGCCAGAACCAAGAGTCAGTATTGTCCATAGTAGCTTTATTCGGGACACCCAGAAATTAGCAACCCAAACGTCCATCAAGATGTGACTAGATAAGCAAAGGAACACCAGTCAGCAATAAAAGGAATGAACCACTGGTCCAAATACAACACGAGGAATCTCACAACGCTGCTGAGGGAGAGCAGCCAGATGGAGGAGCACACACGGTGACACCATCTACACAGAGCATCAGGCAGGAAGGAAAAACTCATTGGCAGTGACATCAAGCAGACCAGTGGTTCTCTGGGCTGGGACCAACCGCAAAGGGACACGGGAGAACCTGCTGGAGTGATGCACATGCTCTGTATTTAAATTATCATGTGCAGCGGTTACCTGGGTGCATACATTTGTCAAAACTCATCAACCTGCACACTTAAAAATGGGCTCATTCTACATGTAAATTACATTCAATAAAGTTGACTGAAAAACTCACTGAGTACTACATTTAAGATTTGTGCACTTTAATGAATGTAAATTCTACTTCCTTCTCCTCAAAGAAGAATATGTTGAACCCTAGTTCAGTATTTAAAGATATGAACATGCAAGCATAGAGGGGAAGGTGATGCTGCGATGTGTCACAACAGAGCCACCCTGATGAACGGGCAAAGGGACAGACATGCGATGAGCAAATGTTACAACATGTAGACCACTGCAGAACCCAGAGATTGGGCACTAGGAAGTCACTGTACAATTCTTTCAACTTTGCTGTATGTTTGAACGTTTTCATAATAAAATGAAAAAATAACTGGTAGAGAGGTGTACAAGTTCTCATTTCACACCAGTCCACCCCTGGGTGTCGGCCTACTCTGAATCTAAGTGATATTTTCATTTTAAATCATCCTAGTTGACAGCAGCTTTATGGGACTGTTCTTTGAATAACAAGGACACACTAACCTTCGTATAGCATTACATATGAACAGCATTACATAGCTGTTCCCTCATCCTTACAAAGCACGTGTTTACTTAGTGCCTACTACGTGCAAGGTGGAAGAGGGGTCCTGGAAGCCAGGAGTCTCAACAAGTCAACCCCGTGATCAAGTGTGGAGCAACTGGACATCTGGCCTGCTCAGCACAGTCACAAAAAGGTGAAAGTGTTTCAAAAACTGAGCTGGAGACAGGGACAGGCAGGTGGGGCTCACCGCCTGCACTCTAGAGGAATGGAATGTGGAACACCCCAAACACCTGGATTCCTCTGAACCACACACTTAGAGAGGCCGGAAAAGGAGCATACCCTTGCGCCCACCTGCAGCACGCGGCTCATCCACTGGAAGCTGTCCTCCTCGGAGGCATCAGGCCGCTGCTCTGCCACTAGGACGATCCTGTCATCATGCAGCACTGTCACAGAGAACACAGCGATCCTGGGAGAGGACAAGAACAAAGATGACCACCCAGCAAAGGATGCCAGATGGGACGCAGAGCCTCCTCTTACTTGAAATGGGAGATCCAGAAGTGCTGGTGTGTAAAAGTCAATCTAACAATAGGCTGCTTGTTGAGAATTTAAAAAGTAAGCAGTCATTAATAACCTCAAGTATGGTTGAAATAAGTTTCAATTCACTAAAACAGAGAGGACTTTGGTGTAAAACAAAGCAACCAGGCACACATTTAAAAAAAAATTTTCCTTAATTTTAATCCTTAACGTTAATACATGTGATACATTTCTTGGTGCAAAAATCTTTGTCTAGAAATTCTATTAATTATATTTTTAAATCCAACTAATTAAATCTTTCATGAGTTCATCTACTCACGCTTATTGTGATTGATATATCTGGACTTGTTTCTCTTACTTTAAGAATTTCAACACGTTCTCCTTCTTTTGTCTTGCCTTTTTTCCTCTTTTAGACTTTGACTTGGTATCACTATCTTTTTCCTTATAAGACAAGAAGCTGGTCTCCCCATCAAACCCATCATGCTAGCATGTCCACTGTTCTAGTTCTGGGCTGTTATGGACATATACCTTCTCTTGTTCTCTCCTTAGCCTGGTGTGTACACATGCACACACTCTTTTATACAACAAACCTTACCTAGTATTAAATTTTCCTTATTTTCATACATCTTGTAGCATTTCCTGTATTTGTTTCCCTTAGTGTCTCATCTGAAAGTGTTTTCACAAAAAGAGTCTTTTTGTAACAAAACTTCTGAAACTTATATGCCCCAAAATATTTTTATTACTTATTACTGCACAATGAGGTGACAATTTGGATGAACATAAAGTCTAAGTTAAAAATTCCTTTCAAAAACTTGAAAACATTACTGCACTGTCATCCTCTTGCAGCAGTGCCACCAATGGGAAGTCTGATGCATCTGCTTGGTTCTTGTGTTGGCTGAGACACGTGGCCAAAGCAGCTCTGAGGACCTTCTCACATCTGGACACTTCCAGCCTCCTGCTTCCCAGACACCCCGCTTCTCTGTGCACACGCCATCTCCAAGTCTGCTATCAGGATGCCAGCCCTTTTTCCTCTCTCCCCATCTCTCTTAATTTTTCTTCTAAACTTTCTATTCCTTTACTTCTGGAGTAGTTTCTTAATCTGACCTTCCAGCTTATCAACTTGTTCTCTAGCTGTATCCATCCTACTATTTATTCCGTCTGTTGTGTTCTTTGCTTAAACAACTGTTGTTATGATTTCTTGACCTCATTACACGTTGCTAATATTCCTGGATGTTCTACTTCCAGTGGCACTTACGCTTAATTGACTGTGGTTCTCTTTTGAGGTGGGTGTAGTCCCCAAGTTCTTCCCTGGTGGGGACAGGCAGGCTACCCTGTCCAATCGCAGAGGCCATCACCCCATACCCCAGCTAATCACCGGGGCTGGCATTGCCTCATCAGGTGGGGCCCTCACCTCTAGGCACCTCCAGGTTCTGACGGCCATGTAAGGAGGTGGTGTCCCTAATCCACCTCAGAAGCAGGTGTGGGCTACCTGATATTACCCCTGTGGACACCTATGCAATGGTGTCCTCAGTTTATGCTGTAAGGGCAGGTCATGATGTCCTGGGCACCCATGCTCCAGGCTGCACGCAACCACACAGGCCTGCCCTGCTAGTTTCTCCTGGGCAGTTGTCCCATAGCCATCATCCTGACCTAGGGGAAGGGCCTGAAGCCCATGCTGACCCACCATTTGTCAGAATTGCCTAAGGATTTCTTTAAGGTATATTCAAAGGCAGGCAGGGTCTAGCCAGGCTCAGAGGCACCCTAGTTTGAGTAACAAAAGCACTCCCTTGAGAATAAAATTAAGAAATGCAGATAGCTGAGTGTACCAACTAGAAGAAGGGGCTACTTCTTCTAGGACAGAGAGCTTGGGAGCTGAACAGAACTAGACAGGGTTTCCCCTCCTTGCCCACAGACACCCAAAGGCCTGGGCCAGAGGTCCATTTATTTGTCAACAGAAACGAGAATCTTTAAAGTGCTTGCCCAACACATTCAGAAAAGTTTAATTGATTCTTATCCCAGGGGCAATGGGATTGATTGAATGAAATGATTCCTTTTTTTTTTTTTTTTTTTGGTGAGGAAGATTGTCTCTGAGCTAATATCTGTGCCAGTCTTCCTCTATTTCATGTAGGATGCCACCTCAGCACAGCTTGATGAGCTGTGTGTAGGTCCGTGCCCAGGATCTGAACCTGCAAACCCCAGGCCACCAAAGCGGAGTGTGCAAACTTAACCACTATGTCACTAGGCCGGCCCATGAATGATTCTTATCCCACAGGCAATGTAGAGCACTCCACGTGTCTTGCTAAACCTCAGTAGAAAAGAGAATTGGCCTTTGCCGACTTCAGAGACAATGGCACCTCACTGCTTGAATCTGCACATGGTGGCTATTAGGAAGGGGGCCCAGTGCTCCTTTGCTGTCACTCACCCTCTGTGGCCCCTTTGCCCAATTATATATTTGGATCTCACCTTCTTAAAGAACTGCATGAGCTCTGTAGACAGTGAGGACACTGACTCTGGCGCCCTTGCTGCAAATGTCATCTTTTTCTTTGTGAAGTTTTTCTGATGAACAGGAATTTTTAGCTTTTGTGTATTCAAATCACTGGGCTTCCCTTCTACTGCAGACAGACTTCTCCAATTTCAAGCAGAGAAGGGATCTAAAGCCACAGCACAGGGACCCGCAGCGCATCACCTGCCTCTGTAGACAAACTTCATGGGCTCCACGGCTAGGGCAGTGGCCACGATGTCATCCGCGTTGTGTCTGCGAACTCCGACTACCATCAGCCCGTCCAGCTTGCCCACAACAAAGACCAGGTTATCCTAAAGGCAAGGACACTGGTCAGGACTCAGGACGTGCAGGCAGGCCCTGTGGGTCAGGCTCTGCTACAAGGAGCAGATAGTACATGGAAGCCAAGTAACTCCACACAGGATCAACATACCCCATGCACATGGTGAAATAGGGCCAGGGGTGACTGTGGGATGAAGAGGTCCCTACAGCCTAGTGGGCTGGGGTGGGGGCGAGGGGACATCCAGGGAGGGAGTCAGCACAAGAACGGTCAGAGGTGGGAATACATTACAGGTGAAGTTTGTAAAGGACTCTGAATGCTACTGGGCCGTGGGAAGGGTTCCCAAACTCAGCACCAGTGACGTTCTGGGCTGACAGTACTCTGTCGGGATGTGGTCCTCTGCACTGCGGGACATGGAACATCATCCCTGGCCTCTAGATACCTGCCCACTAGATGCCAGCAGCATCTCCTCCCCTGAGTTGTGACCTGTCTGGAGGCTGAGGTTCTGGTAGTGGGACATACTCACAGGCCCAACGAAGCCCAGTAGCCCCGTCCTGGTGAAAGGCCCATCAGAGACAGGCACTCCTCCTGCAGTAACTGGGATGGTCTGCACAGAGTGGAGAGGGGACCGGTCAGGTTGTGGTCCACGGACAATCTACCAACCAGTCAGTAAGACCCAGTAGGCAGGCAGGAGAGCTCAGCATGTGCACTGCCTGCCAGCCAGAGTGTACTTCCTCAGATGGGGCTGTCACTGGGGTTTCCCTGGAGTGGAAGAGGCTGCTCCAGGCTGGAGTCTCTGCTGGCTGACGAGTCCCTCCTCGGGTTCCCGTGCCCAGCACGGCCTCCAAAGGCCTGTACTCCTCCTCCTATCTCCTTGTCTCTGTGTTCCTAGTGCCTGGCCCAGAAGAGGGGCACTCACTGGACTCCTCCAACAACCCAACAATGCCAGCACAGAGTGCTGGCTTCCCTGGGTTGACCTCAACTCCCGTCACGGCTGCAGCCCCAGTAGTGCGGATGCCCAGGAGGCAGGCCGGCCCGAGGGCTTTGTTCTCTTGGCACACCTTCCCACTGCCACTCCACTGATGCTTGTAGAACTTAATTCCACTAAACGTTGGGAAAAGGAACAAACCTCAAAGATGTTCTTCGTGATTCCAAGCAGTCCATAGTATCCTGCACCAGTTGCACTGGAATTCACACATATTTCTCCAACTTCATCAGTTTTACAAAGATAAGGGGTACCTTCTACCTTCACAACACATACATTAGCTAAAAAGGGAAAAAATCCTCAAAATCATAAACAAAATAGACATTTAAATGACTCATTCCTAAAGATCTACTTGCTGCTCTATTTGCAATTATGGAAACAAAACATCATATATATAGTAGGTTATTATAACAAGTTTTCTGACATGTATAACATACCCATCTAATCAGTCTTTATATTTTATATATGGCATATAACCAATGTGAGCTGATGAAAAAGTACAATGCACCCTTCACATAACAGGCTGAGACCGACAGGGTCTTTACTAGATGTGCAGACTCTGTATTCACTCTTCTTGCCCCACCCTCTCGAGCCCATGGGAGATGCTGGCTGACCTGGCTGCTGAGGGTCCCCATCCCTGACGCTCCTGCCTGCTGCCCACCCCTCAGCACTGGGGACCTTGCCTGTCTGGTTAATGAAGCCCCAGGCCACCCAGCCCTGCCACAGTGCAAGTGCCCAGAAATAGCCTCCAACAAAGAGAGCGAAACACACACCACAATATGCGGTGGTCCATTAAATGAAGCTCAGTCACTCAGTGATGAGTTAAATAACCTGCAGTCACCTAGGCATCATCCTTCTTTCACCTCTTCTTGAGTTTTTTCTAATATATTTTCATCTCCAAAGACAGTAAGCAAGGAGAAGAGAAAGGAGGTGTAATCAGTCATTTATTTCTGTTTGCTCACAATCAGATCAAAGGCTCAGCAGAGAGAACACTGGAAACACTTGGCTGAAGGGAACCATGGTGTGGATGTGGACCTCACTGTGAGGCAGCCCTCAGCTCACACCCGGCACTCTCTCATGCATGCACTCACAGTGGTGACAGAGACCCTGATTTAAATCACAAAAAGGCAGAGGGCAACAAATCCACTTCGCATCACAGTACACACAAACCCTGTGGGGCTACACAGTGGGAGGTTGTATGTCCGCTGAAGACAAGACGCCATCAGCCTTCAACGAGTTTATCAGTTCCACAACTGTCCCAGCTGACAGATGCCCACCTAGGGAAGCACTGTGCACACACACACACCTAAGGAGCTCTGTGCACACACTTAGGAGAGCACTACGCACACATGCTTAGGAGAGCACTATGCACACATGCACCTAGGGAGCTCTGTGCACACACTTAGGAGAGCACAATGCACACACACGCCTAGGGGAGCACTGTGCACACACACCTAGGGAGCTCTATGCACAAAGACACACAGTTCATCATGGTCCACATTTTACTAATAAAAGAAAATGAGCACTACTATGAAAGTCCCTTAAATTTTCATTCAAAAGAAATCACCTATGTTTTTGGTCAATCTCTTAAATTACTTGTGCTTGCCTCATGACAACTAAAAATAGACTCTTGTTCTTTGCTCTTTGTAAAATATTTTTTCCTCATGTCCAAGCATACTACAGGACCAATGACTCCATATTTTGGAAGAATGATAGGTAGGAAAAAATATAACTCATATTATTATAATTGTGGAAACTAGAAATAAAATTTAAATTTCCAGTCTTGTTCTAAGAGTCCCAACTTCTGGCACAGGCACAGGATCAGAGAGCCCCTGCCTGTGGGCTCTGCGTCTGGAATGCCCGAGCACAGCACCTGAGAGTCTCACGTCCTGTCAGCAAGGCGGCCTGTAGAAGGCAGAGCTGCAGGCACAAGGGGCACCTGCAGGCCCTGTGATGTCAAATGCAGTCCCGGTAGCAGTAGGGACAGAGTGACTAACTGAGAGGTGGGAACCTGCCTCTGGAAGTCACCAGGGTAGGTCAAGACAGCTACGCACGAACCCCAGAAGGGCTGGCGTGGCGAGGAGGGGAGCTGGAGCAGCTGCGGGGTTGCAGCAATGAGGGACGACCTCAGAGCAGCTTCAGAGCGTTCCCCCACTCACAACTGTCACTGGGGGCTCCTGGCCAGGCTCTAGTCTTACTTTTCCTCTGTGGAACTTTGCCGCAGCGTCACGCTGTGTGGATGTGCCTGCAGAACTGCAGGGAGACTGCTCTCTCAACTTCTCCCCACTGCTCTGCCCTGGGGCAGGCAAGGGAACTCCCAGCGACTCATGTGACATTCAGGCTCACCAGGCCCCATGTGCAGGATGGCTCACAGGGGCCTTTCTGGAACCCATGGGGATTTCTGGGAACCTTTAAAGTCAAGCTCCTGACGTAGCACACACTATTTATGACCCCCTGAGATAATCTAATTATCGAGTTATTTACAGACAACATAGGGTGCTGTGGGGTTAAATGCCTCAACAAGTATGAGCTTGGCGTAAGGAGAGCACTCCGGAACGTGTGTTGTCACCATTTTCCCCAGCACTGGAGAACCAGAAGTCAGGTTCACAGCCATAACCAGACCCTTGGATTTTAGCTTAACTTTAAACTTAATACAAAGGGAAGGCAAAAAATTGAAAAAGTATGGTACAAATTAAAATCCCAATTTACATGGAAAAACATTTTTAAGAAATCTTTTACTTGTGTGCTTCTAGAGCACTCCTACAAAGGCTGGGGCAATTATGACTCTTTGTTACATTAATCATCCACAGGACCAGACACACTCCTGCATCCCTTACCTCCAGGCATCACCTGACCAACATCCTGAACAGTGAGGACTGACAACTTTTCTTCAGTATCAACTCTGATCACACCGTAACTGAGACCATTCATGGATAGCACAGCTTTTCTCGGAGGAGGTCCTCCCAGGTCAGGTGGCCTAGAAAACAAAACCAGATTAACTGACAAGGGGATAGAGAGTCCATGGGAGGAGATGGGACCCATGGCCCACCCTGCCTGCAGGGTGATGCTGCACAGAGACCCTGTTCTGAGTCACAGACTGTCAGGACAGTGGCTGCAGGACTGTGTGTGGCAGATGCATTCCTAAAGGTGCCGCAAGGACGTCTCCATCCCATACACTCCTCTGCTATGGGACCTTGACACTCCTCCCATTGGAGGCAGGGTCTGCGTCCCTTCCCTTCATCTGGTAGCCCTGTGATGACAGTGGAAGTGATGCTGGTTGCCTTGGGACACTGACCTGGAGCCCAGGGCAGCCAGGTAAGCAGATGACATGCTGTGAGGAACTCCGAGAGACCAGAGGGAAAAGCCCCAAGCCTGCACATAGGAAGAAACGTCTGGAAGCTCCCCCACCCCGCTCCAGTCCAGAGACCATTTGCCTGCAAGCCAGATGCGCCCACTGCAGCCCTTCCCAAACTCCTGACTGCAGAAAGCACAAGAAATAAGAACATGACTGTTGCTGTTTTAAGCCACCAAGTTTCTGAGTGATCTGTTATGCAGCAGTAGTGACTGGAACACTGAGAAACAAAGGTCAGCATTTTCTCCAGTAAGAAATCATACTGTCGAGCAAAAGGAATCACCACATAACAAAGGAATGAAGGATGTTTTATGGTTTGTGAAGGATAAAAATGTGATTTTTAATGCTAAGTCATTATTAAAATGTTAGGATTACTTAATCCTTACCCATATGAAAGCACATATTATTTATGAATATATAAACATAATACAAGATCACAACTGAGACTAATTTTCTAACAATTGAGTTGAGAGTAGAAAATTAACATAGAAGACTCAGCTAAAAGCCCACTGCCCTCCACCCCAGCATGGTGCTGGGGCAGTGTGGACACGAGCCCTAGGGCAGGCAAGAGCTGATCCGGCAGGAAAAGTGAACCAAGGGGCACATCTGCGGTGGCCTCGGGAGCAACAAGGGGTGTGGAAGTAGCACAGGAAGAAGACGAGCCTGCTGTCTCTGAGGCCTCCCAACCTTGCCCTCTAAGTTGCAATAGATGAGCACAAAGAGAAGGCAGCTGTGAGAGCAGTGGGGCAGGGGACTTCTCCAGGAAGGTTGACGGGCCCACAGGCATGGACCCCATTCCACGCTGCTCACCCAACCCCAGAACAGTGAAGAGCTCTGGGGTTGACATGTTTACTGTGGCTAAGGGCAAGCTGGCAAGGCCTTGCTGATGTGAGAGGAAGCACTCGGGGAAAACAAGCCCACAAACTGCAAGAATCCCGACATTATGGCCCAGGGAGCCCCCACCCAACTCCCACCAGGAATCCAGGCTGTGTGGGACATGTGGCCAAAAGGGGGTCGCCCTGTTACCACGCAAACACACCTGGGAAGCTGGCACAGGATGGGGCATTGCTTCATGATTTCTACTGCTTAGAAACAAATTAACCAAATTTGGTACCACAGGTAATAGGGGTATGAGTAAGAATTAAGTCTTTACAAGTCATTAAGTTACCTGCGGATGGCAACCGTTAGGGCCTCAGGAGAACTGGCACAAGGACAGATGACCTCCGGCCTCAGACCTCTGGACTGGAAGACGTTGAGGAATGCATCACAGGAGGATATGGACCCTGTGAGTGACAGAGCGGGACGCAAGAGGTAACTGGAAGGCCGACAGGGACAGCCCTCGACCGCCAACACACTGGGCACACAGCTCTGGGAGGATGCCGCAGGGACAAGCCTGGAGGCTGCACGTGCTCCATTTCACGTTTAAGTCATCATGACGTAAAATACTGTCACAACACAGAGAGGCAAAAGCCTTATGGGGAGGGAGTGGGCTGTTTCCATGAAAAACATGATGCATTTTCAAATCACCAGCAAGGAAGAGTTGGAAATTTCTCACAGAAAGCCTATTTTTAACCCCTACGCTGTTGCTGAGGTGTAACTCACAGCCAGCCCTGCCCTCCCCATCACATGCAGCCTCACCCCATGTCCTGGCAGGTCTGCCGAGTGGGAGGTGACCAAGGAGCGTTTATAGAGTTGAACCATCCATGTCACAAGGCCCCAGGTACATGTGAGCACCCTGCTCCCAGAAGTGCCATGAGCTGCACAGTCTGTGAGTGGTCTTGCCACGCCTCCCCCTGCAGGGTAGCCTACACTTTCTGTCCCCAGGCTGTCCCTGCTTCTCCCCCAGCATCACCCTAGCCACAGTCTGGGTATGAAAACTCAGCTCTCAGGAGCCTGGGTGCTGCCTGCTTGGGCTACAACTGTCGGGACCTGAGGGCTGTACCACAGGCCTCCAGCCCTCTGTCATGGTGAGGCCCAAGGAAGGAAGGGACCCGTTCACAAGTGCCCTTGTGTCCAGACTCATGCTAGGCACTGAGGGACAGGAGAGGACAAACGAGACAATCCAGAAGGGTCAGTGCTACAGAGAACCAACAAGCACTTGGGGGGGTAGGGGTCTGAGGTCTGCAGGGGAGCCGACCTGGGGAGGGCCTTCCTGGCGGGAAAGCCCAGCAGCTGGGAGGATGGAGGCCCTGCAGGGGAGTGCCACGCACTGACTGGGCTGCTTGACCCGGTTCAGGCAGGAGTGAAGTGTGGGGCTGAGAGAGTGAGTAGAGATGCAGAGACGTGAGCGGCGCTGCAGTGTTCTGCAGGCAGGACATAGGGGCCCTGTGGGCCCAAGTGTGGATGGAGGGAATGAGAGGCTTTGAAGCGCTGGATGGTGGGGTGCTCTCCTGAGCAATGGAGTATCCAGGAGTGCAGGGGTGTCGGGGCCACAATGGACAGGGGATTAGTTGAAAGGGCAGCCTCTGGTTCAGGGTGGTTTCAATGCATAACAGCGATACACAGCTGTTAAACTGAGAAAACTCAAGTCTACCTGGTCAACAGCTTTGTGCTGCACAGAAATCCCCACCAAAGGTCAACCAAGGCTGCCCAGAGGACGCCTGAGGCAGGCCCTGGACAACCCCCAATAAGCAGCTATGCTCAGGACCCTGTGTAGGAGCTGTCCCGGTGGCACAGCAGTTAAGTTCACACGTTCCGCTTCTCAGCAGCCCAGGGTTGGGCAGTTCGAATCCCGGGTGCGGACATGGCACTGCTTGGCACGCCATGCTGTTGCAGGCGTCCCACATATAAAGTAGAGGAAGATGGGCACGGATGTTAGCTCAGGGCCAGGCTTCTTCAGCAAGAAAAGAGGAGGACTGGCAGTAGTTAGCTCTGGGCTAATCTTCCTCAAAAAAAAAACAAAAAAGAATCCCGTGTAGAGCCCAGGGTGCCCAGCAGCATGCCAGGGGAGCTCCAGCTGGGAGGATGAGTGGGGCCAGGCATATGGAGAGGTCAAGGACTGCAGTGGGGGCACAAGGCTAAAGGGTGGGAGGCTCAGAGGAGGGTCCTAGTTAGTATCTACATTCTGGTCATTTCTTAAGAAAGATGACTCATCCAGGCAGGTACCTTGTGTCAACTGTGTTAAAATGTACCTTCTGTCAACTGCTTTTCAATTCAGTGCCCTAATAAACATGCACGAGATATACCACTGAGTCACCAACAAGAGGTTATATGTTATAGAACATTATAGGACATTTATGTTTACATAACATTGCAGTGCTGCTTCTCAACATGTTCTCTCTCAGCCTTGTCCCTCTAGAGTTCAGGTTTACAGGTGGGGATGCTGCAAGGGCCAGGCCTTGATCAGATGGGCTTACTCACATGGGTTAGCTCCGTCGGCCACAATCAGCATGCGCAGCGAGCTGAGGCTCACGTCCCTCTGACCTCGCTGAGCTAGGAGAGACCAGTGCATGTCTCGGGACTTCACCAGCGCAGCACGGGCTGCAGAGGAGGGGATACAGACGTGCCCTGAGTCTTGCGAAACTGGCACCCTGGAATCTTACAGACACACACACAGCCCTTCATCCTGCACTCAAGTGCACATGCAAGAGCAGATACACACAGACTGCTGCTTCAGGCCACGTGTTCCCTGCAGCCCTGTCTCATAGGCAGCTTAACCCACCCTAAGCCATTTCACTTAAACATCAACTTTGAGGTCTGATTTCAAGATACAGTAAACTCAGATCTGCTTTCAACTTTAATTTTCTCCTAAGAGCACGATCTTGCTCTTTCCATATCTGCCTCTTGTCTCATGTTGTCCTGCCCTGAGCTGCTAACTCACACAGCCATGTGGCCAAGTCTACTGTGTGCTGAAAGTCTCGGGATGTGAGGAGGTGTGCTGGGAGGATGCCACAATGTGAACAAGTGGACTTGGCCCTCAGTCCTGGTCATGCCCTGACTACTGGGCGGCACCCGCCAAATCCTCCCACTAGGCTTCAGTTTTCCTCCATAAAATAGGATAAACAGAGACAGCTACCACCTCAAGGCTGCTCTGAAGACATACCAGCAGAGCACATGTCCCACATCCGCAGTCAGTAATTGGTACTATTGTCAGCGCAGGTAGACAAGTAAACACGGTGCCCAGAATGAGTTAGTGCAAAGATAGACCCTAGGTCCAGCCTCAGGGGTTAGTGAAGGTGGCCTTGAGCTCCACCAGAGCAGAGCCAGAGGGACACCCAGCCAGCCAGTACAGGTGTAGGCGTGCTCAGGAAGCACTAACTGACCGAAGGTGGAGGGCAGGGTGGGGCAAGGCCCCAAGGGCAGCCCCATTGCTCTGTGTCTAGACTTCTTCGTTTGAATAAGCCATTTTGCAATTGGTGGCTTGAAAAGCTCTAACTTCAAGTAAAAACCATCTCAAACACCAAGAATTAGAAGATCGAAGTGATTGTAAAGGAAATTTCAAGAGAATAAAATTAGGAGCCCATGGTCCTTGCAGAAAAGAGCTAACACTGAGGTATTGCACATGCAGGTCCAACCATACGGCAGCCTACAGCCAGTGCCTGCGAGTCCAGATAGCCACAGGTATGTCTGGGAGTTGGCCATGGCATGCTGGTCACCAGGCTCTTCTACCCACATCTTCAGTTCTGCATGTTGTCCTTTATTTTTTTCTTAATCACCAAAGATTAATTCAAAGCGACTTCCTTAATGAAGGATGAATCCAGTAACGATGCTACTTGCTATTACCTTTATATGAACACACTTTCTGAATCCAGGAGAGTGGGTTCACCTTCATCAGCGCATATGGGATGCTGATCACGTGCATCCTGTTCATGACACTCTGTGAAGGAAACAAAGGCACTCAGGGGGCAGGCCTCATGCAGCATCCAGACTGCAGAGTCTATACCGCACCAGAAAGGACCAGACAGCATCAGTACTCCTCTCACAATGACATTTCAGCTTAGATACATCATTCAAGTCAATCAGCAATTAAGGATTAATTACATCACCTAAAAAAACAGGGTTTGATATGGAAAATTAGAAACCCCTCATTCCAACCATTAGATCACTTAGCATACGACACTCACTGTTAACACGCCATGCCACAGACCAGCATCCCTTTTGAAATCCAGCACGTTTGTTAATGTTTCAGCTGAAAGTGGACAAAGATGGTTAAACCGCTGAGTGACCCTCTTCACAAGTCACATGCATTTTCAGAGAAACTCTGAGTACATCATCGATATAGAAGAGTTTTAGGAAACATATACAGCATTCCCAAATACCATGCACCAATTAACCAATAATCTTGGTTATCTATTCAAATTACTGGAAAAACATAAAAGGAGATAGTCATATAATTTTGTATTAAAACAGAGAACTGTGCTGATTACTATCGGAAAACACAAGGAACAGCATATACTCCAGAGCCTGTACGAGGCTATACACGTTTCTGTCAGAGGTGGGGATGAGTACTGTCATGGATACTCTTTCTTCTCAACTTTACATCCAGATTCCCATTTCCCACACCCAAGGCCATCATCCTGCACCTTCAGGAAACGTCACATGCTGCTCTTGTCACTTCCCTTCAGGAAGTAACCCCTTTTCTCTTCCAGAGGGTGTGATCGATGCGTCTTAGAGGGTGGGAGAGGATGGGAGTTCTGGGGCTCCCAGCACAGCCCTGTGCTCAGAGCTCCTAGCCAAGTCCTTGCAGGACCTGGCTCCAGGCTAGGCAGAGGCTACTGGGCAGAGGACGGAGCCTGGGGCTATGAGCAAATCTGGTCCCTCACCTCAGCAACCCCTAGGTGCACCCACAGGAGAAACACTCAACGAGGATTAAGAAGTCTGATTTGCGTGTGTCAGGAAATGCTGTTTCATTCTGAATAAGGATACTGTGCACATGCGTCTTTGTTAGCTAAAGAGCCCAAATTACATGTGAGCCATGTAGGGTTAGCACTGGATCAGAAGAGAAAGAAAACCATGGGACTTGATGTGATAGATCTAATTTTCAAAAAATTATTCAGGCCCTTTAACATATCTAACACCCTTTTCCAAACCTCTACCAATGCCTTCAGCTGTGCCCTCAAGCCACTCCTTGCTTTTAACACCCATCTTTTAGATATTTAAAAATACCATTCAATTTACTTTGTGGTTTTGTTCAATTCCAGCATTGTAATGGTAAGAAAGCTACCATGTATCTGTTTTTACAGTTTTTAAAATAATAGTTCCCTAAGTTAAATATCTGATATTTAACAGTAAATGAGAGGCTACCAAATGTTACAAAGAGATAAGCTATGGCCAAAAAGATTCCATTTGTAGGTCTGCACGTACAGCAGCTTAAGCCAAAACCACAGTCACAGGAAAGCGTGCCTCAGTAAGACGATTTTCCTTTTTTCAAAAATGTAAAATGCACCACCCCCTAACTGCATCACAGATTGAACCAGCCCAGTGGGCACAGATGACTTGGTGGAATATGGATTTCACACTCCGTGAAACCAACATACACATGAATTTATCAAAAAGGACCCTGAGAGGGGCTGAACCAACATACACATGAATTTATCAAAAAGGACCCTGAGAGGGGCTGCCCAGGTGACCTAACATCCACGTGTCAGTGGGAGCACAGAGCCCCGAGCAAGGCAGCACCTGGCACGGCCTGGATTAAAGCCCGGGTTAAAGGGAGCCCTCATACCGGGCTGGACCTGACACACACAGCGACAGTTTCCGGGTGCCTTGTGCACATCTGGAAGAGCCGCCTCGCATGCCTTACCTTCTGAGTAGCCGCACGCCTGGGTCAGAGCCCGGCACTGTGCCAGCAGGGACGCATGGGACACTGTGACCCCCACCGTGCTGCCTTCTTTGCTGGTTTTATACTGAAAGATTTCAAGAAAAGTCTATTATGTGATATTTCTGGAGGCCACAGCACACAGAATGGAAGCTGACGGAATTCTGGAAAGAAGCAGCCGTCGGTCGTCTCTCCTTCACCAACCATCCCGTTAGACCAGGGCTCACTGTATGCCCTGACCCTCGAGGCAACACCCTCAGATGATGCTGGGGATCATCCTGGGGCAGGTGCCTCGGTGCAACAGTGCATGCAGGCTCCCTCTTAACTGTCCCCAGGGGAGCCAGCGAAGGGAGAATTAGGTAACAGTGACACTTGAAAGGATCTGGGTAAGTTTCCACATGCCACTCTGTATTTCTAGGATGAGGATAAAACACAAGGAGAAGTTTTAGCCTGTAATCTAAAAAAAAAAATAGCAGCTTATGCTCTTTATGAAAAACAAGACCTAAGCCCCTGGGCCTGTTTAGATGCATTAGGAGGGTCACTACCTCGATGTAAGCAGTCTCGGCCCCCATGTCCTGGGCCAACGGGTGCCAGTCCTTGGGGGGCTTGGTCAGATGCTTCCCGTCGACCACCAGCCAGGCGAGGGGGGGCCAGCCTGTGAGGGCACAGACAAAGGACACAGAACAAGCAGGTGGTCAGAGGGTCTCTGTCCCCCACACTCAGGGCCTCGCTCTCTAACGTGCAGCCCTAGCTACTGAGCGCCTGAGGAGCAGAGCCTCAGTCTCATTTGATTTCTATTAACTTATAATTAACTTAATAGGTGCCTCTGGTCAGTGGCTACCGGAGGGACAGTACAGGTCTAGACCCTGAACCAGGTGAGAAGCAAGACTCACCAAGGCCTCAAACAAGGACTCTGCTTTTGCTGAAGACCCTTCAGCCTCCATAACTAAAGCTTATTTGCTGGAAAAGTGTGCCCAGAGGGTGCAGGTTGAGGAAGAGCATGGAGCAGGCTGACTCCCCTGCCCTGGGGCCCACCTTTGAAAGTCGCCACCTCTCCAGTCTGTGCTTTGGGCAGGCCTTTCTGACAAGCATCCGTCGTCAGGGCCAGGGTGACCCCACAGCTGCCCAGCAGAAACCCAACCTGCTGGCTGCCAGCATCCTGTGGAGAACACAGCAAGGTGGGCATGAGGTACTCAAGGGCGCTGCCACACTGCCCTTCATGGCTCAGGCCCACACATGGAAAGTAGAGCTCTTTTTTTCACCCCTCATAAAACTTCTAGAACAATTCAACTCTATACTATATTTTCATGAAAATAAAATATAATTTGTTTTTCTGGTGAGGAAGAATGGCCCTGAATGAATATCTGTGCCCATCTTCCTCTACTTTGTATCTGGGACGCCGCCACAGCACGTGATGAGTGATGTGTAGGTCCATGCCCAGGATCCAAATCTGCCAACCCTGGCCGCCAAAGCAGAGGGTGTGAACTTAACCACTATGCCACTGGGCTGGCCCCAAAATATAATTGTTTTTAAATTTAAAAGGTATGTTTTTGCAGTGAAATATAAAGTTCTGGATAATGAGCTAGTTTCTCAAAGTTTTCTTTTGCAAATGACATTGAGCAGTATTTTAATAAACTCCAAAAATAACAGCACTGAAATTTCCACTTGATTTGCATTTGAAATTTATAGATTAATCTGGGGAGGCCTAACCTTTAACAATATTAATTATTTCCACACAGAAATGCACACTTTCTTTTAGTCAAGTCTTCTTTTACATACATCCCTCAGTAAAGTTTTATCATTTTCTTCTTTAAGTTTGAAAAATCTCTAGTTTTTTCCTAAGAATCCCTGTATTTAAATATCTGTTCACCATATATTATTCTATGAGATGTACTGGTTTTATTTGCAAACTTTACTTTTGGGATTCTAGAATATTTGTTGCTGACAGTGCTCACATTAACAAATACCTGAACGCTGGAATACAATAGAAAACTCTGATTTTCTAAAATACAAGCCTAGTCTACTCCTAAAATGGTATTTTTTTCAAGAATCAGATCACTGATACTTATACCTAAAATGTATGAGCTTCTAGAACATCAGCAAGTCCCCACATTAATCATTTGTCAGTAATAAAAACTGCTTGTGGGGCCAGCCCCGTGGCTGAGTGGTTAAGTTCACGTGCTCCACTTCAGCGGCCTAGGGTTCGCAGGTTCAGATTCTGGGTGCAGACCTACACACTGCTCATCAAGCCATGCTATGGCAGCATCCCACTAGAAGAACTTGAATGACTTACAACTAGCATATACAACTATGCACTGGGGCTTTGGGGAGAAAAACAAAAAGAGAGGAAGATTGGCAACAGATGTTGGCTCAGAGCCAATCTTCCTCACCAAAAAAAAGCATAAAAAAAAACACCTTATACCACAACTAGAAGGACCCACAACTAAAATATACAACTATGTACTTGGGGGGGTTTGGGGAGAAAAAGCAGGAAAAAAAAAAAAAAGAAGATTGGCAACAGTTGTTAGCTCAGGTGCCAATCTTTAAAAAGAACAAAAACCTTCTTCTAAGCAAACAGAAACACCAGAAAACTTCCATCTCATATATCCAAAACCATCACTGAGAAGTGAGCTATAATATATCACTGTATGACTTATTTACCCCCAAGAAATGAGAATTATCAATAAACATACAGTTTTCAGAAAAAGTTTAACAAAATATTATCAAATCCCAAATTCTATTCCTTAGAGGAAAAAATGCTCATCATTTCTTTGGGAAATTCAAATAGGTGATATAATAGCTCCATCTATAGCTGTTCTAAGTGCCCCTCTCACCAACAAGACACATAAAAAGCAGCCCTGTAGACAAAGCTCTACTTAACATCTCTCTCAAGCCCTTTCCTGCCTGTGCGCCTCTCCTTTGTCATCAGCCACCTATCTGCAGACTGCTCCTTAGAACAGAGGAGAAAGAAGACCACCAAACTGTCAGCTTCAGAATGCCCCTCAGGAACCTGAGCCCACGGCCTGGACCCAGCGGCTACCTTTCTGGTTAGTGGCACTTCTATGGGGACAGGAACCAGCTCTGCCAGGAGACACCCATAAAACGCAACCATGAACATCACAGGGTCACTATTGGGAAACACCAGCGCCACCTACAACAGTACAGAGAACAATCATGAAATCTACTCGTGAATGACTCAGTCATCTCAACTTTCAGAATATCTGCTATTAGATGGAATTTAGACATTTTAGATTATCTCATAGTTTTTCAAATTTAGTTCAGGAAATGTAACTTGGGGGTTAATTCTTGTTCCTTAAATTTCCTCAACCACATAACTTTTAACAAATAGTTTTTAGGTTGAGGTCTTTACTCCACATGCAACAAAATAATTTTAAATTTCTGGGTTTAAAGGCAGTCCAGCACAGGTCTGGCTGTGGGATTGAGATCCAGCTCCCATCCACTCTGACCATCTGGGCAGCAGAAACTTAGAGAGGGAAGTGATGGACCATCACCCACCACCAATTAGCCCAGGAGAAAAAAAATCACCTGTCCCAACATGAAAAGTGAACAAGGAATCAAATCATATCTAAAATATCTTCCAAAAGAAAAAAGTCCTAGCACCAAAGTTTTAACTGAACAGATCTTCACTCAAAACTTAACAGGGAAGAGTGGTGGGCACAGAACACCTCGCCTGAGACGCCCCACAACCGCCCCCTCCCTCTGAGCTCCCAAAGGTGGCCCACTGCAGTTTCCACCCGGTCACCATGCTGCCACTGTTTAAACTATGTTCCATTCTATTTATCTTATATTTTTATTTTTATCAAAAATTTTTTAAAACACAGAATTTAAAATTACAAAAAGGACTAACGCAAAACAATACCCCCATGCTCCACCCTTCCCCACTCCCCAAGGCAACCTGTTTTAAAATATTTTACATCTTCCTTTCGCTACTTGCTCCCACATTTTAAAATATTATGCTTATACTGTTATGTTTTATTTTTTGAAAATATTTAGGTACCAATTTTCTTTCCTGTTATTGTGATAAGTATCCAGCCTTCTGCATTCCTCTCCCTTTCTCTTCTTCCACCATCCTAATTTCCATTTCTTATAATATCTGGTTAAATGAAAAGCTACTTATGGAATAAGATTTTTGTAAGCCCCAAATATAGTAACAGGTGTGCCTGAAACCATGACTGTTGGTCAAAACAGTATGTGAACAGACTGTTAATACAGTGCCCTTGAGAACACACAGCAATGGATAACTAACAATCCTCCACTTTACAAGGCAAAACTTAAGTTATATCTATATTTGTTGTGTACTTGAGGTCTGGAAATCAAGTTTCTAACAAGTCTGTTTGGTGGAAAGGGCAAAGCTCTCCTTCAAAAGCCAATGTTAATAGTGGGTTGCCCCAGAACTGTGACCTATAGCCTTGAGACTAGATATTTGGTATAGAAAATACGTCTTTAGAGAACTTGTTAAAGGGTTATGTTTGTTCATTTTCATAAAGTATATTATCACAGGGGGAAGGTTTTGCCACCCATGTCTGACAATTAACCTACTCACCATAATCTTGTCAATATTCTTATAATTAACCTAACTACGTGGATTCTCTCGCAAGTCAAGAAAGTTATCTGGAAGTCTTTGTCCTTGCAAGAATTTTATCAAGAAAAATAAACTAGTGATTCCTAGATTCATTTTAAAGCACAAGATAAGTCAGGGATTCTTACAGGTTCATTCTAAAGCACAACTTATCATAAAGTACCATTCTTGTACTATTTACATTTTTACAGCCAAGTACACATTTTCTTTCTTTCTGATGGTAATAGTACCACCATTTTTACTTGCTTTGCTTTTACGTATGCACTGGCCAATCTGTTTGAAAATGCTCCACCCAATGTGTCAAAGAATTATCAATAATATTTTCCAAACAACCAACCAGTCAGATAAACCCGTAAATTTCACCAGCTGCTCACCGGCGCCTCCCAATCCTGGGGCCTGCATCCTCTTAGTCCTGCTGGGCTCTAGTGGTCATCCTGGGACGGCCCCTGTGGTTCTCCTGTTTGGACCCCACTCACTTATTTGGCTAAAGCACATGCTCTAGGAACTTTCCAAGAAAGAATGCTTGGGAGTCCAATTTTTTCTGAGTCCCACATGTCTGAAAATGGTTACACCACCCTCACATTTGTTGAATCTCTATGAATAGAACTGTGGGTTAAAATCATATTCCCTCTGATCTTTGAAGCATCACTCTGGTCTCTTCCAGTATTACTACTGACAAGTCCCAAAGCCACTGTGATTGCTGACCCTTTATAGACATCCCACTTTTCCCCGAAAGCTCTGAGGCTCTTTTCCACATCCCTGGTCTTAAGCAGTAATGTAGTGATGTGCTGTGTGGGTCCACTGTATTCCCTGCAGGTCCTCTCACTCTGGAACATGCTCTCCAACTCCAAGATACTGTCTCGTCTTATCATTATCCTTTAATATTGTCTACTCTCTTTCTCCTCTCTCTTTCTGGAACTCCTATTAGTCAGATGTTGGGCCTTTTTAATCAAGTCTAATTTTTGCATTGTTTCTCCTTTCTACTTTCTATCTCTTGGTCTTCCCTAGTAGCAACTTTTTCTCAATTTATAGAGCAACATCTTCATCTTTGATTTCCAGGGATATTAACACTAATCTTTCTAAACGCATTTTCTGTATCTAGCTTTTCTCCAAGCTTGCTTGGTTCCTCTTCCTTCCCATACCCCTCCCTCCCCTTTCATCCCTCCCCTCTTCTCTCCCTCTCCCTTCTACCCTTCCCTTCCCTCTCTCCCTCTTCTCCTCCTTCCCTCTCTCCTTCTCTTTCTCTCTCTCTCCCTCCCTGTCCCTCCTTTCTTCTCTTCCTCCCTCCCCCTCCATCTCTCCCTCCTCCGTCTCCCTACCTCCCTTTCTCCTTCCCCCATCCTTATCCTGCCCCTCCCTCTTTCCCTCCTCCTCTCTCCTCCCCCCACCTTCTTTTCTTTTTTTCCCTGTTCTTTGCCCTTTGGTTGTTTTCTTTCCCACTGAAGTTTCCCTCTTTAAATGTCCTTGGCTATTGGTTCATATTAAAGAGTGAGGCACTCAAAGAGTTGCCTGAAATTACATCAGCTTGTCAACAACTTACCCATTGCTGGGTGATCTGACCAAAGGTCACTTTCTTCACTATGGGATTTCACTGGTAAGTATGTTGATTTCCACCATTTTCTCCTGTTTTCCATCCTGAACCTTCTGGCATACCTGGGTTCCTAGTTCACCTCAAGCAGTGCTGACCAACAGAACTTTCTACGATGATGGAAGGGTTCTGTCTCCAAGCTATCAAACAGGGCAGCTTTAGCAACGTCCGGCTACTGAGCCCCTGAAATGTGGCTCCTGTGGCTGAGGAACTAAATCATTAATTGTATTTAGTTCTGGTTAATTTAAATAGCCCCATGTGGCTACTGCCAACTATGTTGGGCAGCGCAGGACAACGAACTAGCCTCTGGCCTCCTCCACATTCTATTTTGGCAGGTAGACCAGAGCACATTGCCTGGCCACATGGATAGTGAAGGAGATGAATATAAAGTACAAAGAATTTCAAAGTAAGGTCAGAGTTTCCTCATAAAACTTAAGCTTTGGGAATTTAACATTTAGTAATCTCTGATATTAACATCTTCATTAAAATCAACATATATGAAGTCAAAGAGAAAAGAAGTTGAAGAATCAGTGGATGGTCAACGAGGGAGAATAAAAAGCAATCACTTTACCTACATCATCACAAACTTTTTTCCAAATTTAATATTTTTTCATATTTTTTACTTTTTATTGACTTTAAATCCCTTGTATTAATGCTATAAGTCTAACCAACTGACAGGATACTGATTTCAATGAAACAGATTTTTAGGTCTCTGTTTTTGCTCACTCCAATAAAGTTATGTTCTAGTTACTTACTCTGTCTCCAGGTTTAAGTAGTGGTTCATTCTTACTAGTCAGTTTATTAAGTAGAGTATAAGCTAGTTTTAAACTCCGACTCCAAAGTTTGCCTAAAATAAAACAAAAATACTAAGCAATGTAAAATTTAAGAAACTAATAATTAACATTTTAATGTAGCGATCATAATACCCTATAATGTACCATCACTCTATTACTAGAAGTTCAGTAGTTTCCAAATGATAACCATTTTGCACAATGCTGTAATGAACATCATAGTTTTCTCTTAAAAACAACTTATAGATTTATTTTTCGTAACATGTAAATAAAACAGGATTTTATTATAGAAAATTTGGAATATAGAAAAGTCAGCAGAAAGAAGTCAGCAATCTTTCTGTTACGTAGGTATATACATATATATATACATACACACGTATATACACATACATATGCACACACACACATATACATGTGTGTAATTTTAAAGAAATGGGATCATATTTCACCCTGCTTTTTTCAATAAACACTGCACTGTGAATGCATTTTCACGTCATTAAATATGTCTCAACTACATCCCTTATAAGAGTGGCATACAATTCATTTAACTGTTAGAACAATTCATGAAGCGGTTACATCTTCATTTCTACTTTTCACTCAAGAGAAGACAGTCAGGGAGATGTTAAGTAACCTGCCCCGACCCACTGACTGCTACAGAGGTGCATCCTCGTACAAATCCCAGGATCCAGCCCTTAGCCCTGTCTGAGGTCCTGCCCACCAGATTTTCCCTCCTGGCAGGTGGTCTCTTTGTACAGTGCCCAGGCCTGGTGAATGCTCAACAAGCGAGAGCTGCAATGAGAAGGATGGGAGAAGAGGCAAAGGAAAAGTGAAGAGGATTGAAGGTGTCTGGGGAGGCAGACAGAGGCAGTAGTGATAATGGGGTAGGAAGATAGAAAAACCTGAGTCCACCCTCAACACCCAAAGCAGCCCTAACGTTTACCCTATGCAGTGTACCAAAGAAGTCATAATTTAGCCCCTCTCAAATTCCTGTGGCACACTCACATGCAGTTTGAGGAGACATGCCCTCCAAACAAATGCTCAAATTTCATTGTAAGTAACATTAAACTCAGCTGCAACTTTGTGAAATAAGTGAACTGTGAGACCTGAGAAATAAATGAGAAAAAATATTCAACTCAAAACATCATGGCTGGACCCACAACTAAAAATATACAACTATGTGCTGGGGGGATTTCGGGAGAAAAAAGTAGAGAAAAAGAAGAAGACTGGCAACAGTTGTTAGCTCAGGTGCCAATTTTAAAAAACAAACACAAAAACAAAAAAAAAATCATTGTCTTTGCCTATATAAAAAGGTCAATTCAAGATGTTAATGAGCATAATAGATTCCCAAACTGAATCCAGCTATATATAAAAAGAATAATGCACCATGACCAAGTTAGTTTTATCTCAAGAATGCAAGAGGTTTAACAGAAAATCCACATAATTTGTCATATTAACAGAATAAAGGTGAAAAAAAGTAAAATAATTTAACAATCATTCAGGATTTTAAATGATTTAAAAAAATCCTCCTTAATTCGGAATGAAAGGGAACTTCCTTCCTGTGATAAACGCCATCCTTAAAAATCCTATAGGAGATATCATCATTAGTGGTCAGATGCTAAAAGCTTCTTTCTGAAATCAGATGAAGTCAAGTAATTTGCCTTTTTACTGAAAGTCTCAGCCAAAGCAATAACGGTGCAGGGGGGAGAGGGAGGTAAAACAATTGGAAACAGATAAGGCTGTCATTATTTGCAGATTACATGACTGTGTACATTATGAACCTTTTATAATTGAAACTAGCAAGGCTGCCAGATATAAAACAATATACAAACACCAGCTGATTTCTATATAACCAGCAAAAACAGTAAGTAAAAAATTTTCATGATACTACTTACAGTACAATTAAAATAAACATGCCAAATACCTAAGAATAAGTGTTACCAAAAATATGCAAAGTCTCCTAACAGAAAATTATAAAATATTATTGAGATAAAGTGAAAAGGATTTGAATGAAGGGAGGGATACATTATATCCATGCCCTGGAAGACTCAATAATGCAAAGGTGTTAATTCTCAAACTGTTCAAAGCAATGATAATCTCAATCTCAACAGGTATGTCTGTAGTACTTGACAAGCTGATTCTAAAACTGACCCTGAAAGATACAGGGCAAGAACAGCCAAGACACTCTTGAAGAAGGAAACAAGATGGCAAGACTTCCTCTACACATGTCAAGACTTACTATAAAGCTACTGTAATTAAGAGAGTGTGATATTGGCATAAAGATAGAATACAAATAAATGGTATAAAACACAGAACCCCAGAAAGACCCACTCACGTGTGGACAACTCTATTTATGGCCCAGGCAGCACTGCAGAAAAATGGTGGCACTGTGAGAAGAAGAATGGGACAGCTATTGTCCCATGGGACCCAGCCCCATACCATACACAAAAGCTCATTTCCATGGATGGTAGGTCTAAATGTGGATGCCAAAATGACAGTGCTTTCCCAACATAACAGAACTGCTTCACACTCTCGGCCTAGGCAAAGAGTCCTTAAAGAGAACATGCAAAGAACAAGCCATCAAAGAAAAGAAGGTGAAGTTGGACAGAGCTCTGCTCACCAAGCTGCCATTCAGGAGAGAATGGGCCAAGGCACACAGGAGGAGACACTTGTAGCACGTGTCACTGAGGGACTGGGATCCAGAGCACACAAAAAATTTCCACAAACAACCTTATATTAAAAAATGTGCAAAAGATTCAATAGTGCTTAACAAAAGAGAAAACCCAAGTGACTGAAAAAACAGGAAAAGATCTCAACCTACTTAGTCATCAGGAAAATGCCAATTAACTCCACAATGAAATACCACCATATTATCACCAGATTAGTTAAAATATGCCTGACAATGACAGGGAGCAGGTGGGACTCACACACTGATGGGTAAGTGTAAACTGGAAAAGTTTGTCATTATCTGATAAATGTGAAGATACTCATAATCCCAGACCTAGCACTTCCACTCCTAAGTATGTACCCTACAAAAACGCATGCTACTGTACCAGGTAGCACACACCAGAATGTTCTTAACAGCCTTGTATGTAACAGCCAAAGTGAAAATGACCCAAATGTCGATCAACAGTACAATGGATATGTAAATTCTGATATATTCATTCCTCAACTGAAGTGAATGAGCTACAACTATAGACAATAACATGGATGGATCTTAAAAGCATAATGGTAAGAGACTGCTTCCAAGTAGGAGAGGGTACTGGTGGTAGACCAGCACTCCTGCCTAAAATTATTTTAAAAACTGGAAACAATGCAGAAAACATCTGTGGGAGGCAGCAAAGGCAACTAGAAGAGTTAAGACTCCAGAGGAAAAACCATGTGGAGGGGAGCTGTCTTCCGTAGCTGCTTTTAGAAAAGCTGGGGCGGTGTAGGGTTCTGGTGCCCAGGGAAGACTGAGCATCTATCCCGCTGCCTCTGCCCGCAGAGCCCTGCTGCTGGGGCACGGAGGAAGCAGAGCTTCCTGCAGAGACTGGGGGCCCCGAGAGCATAGCCAGCTTCCTCCTGGCAAATCTGCTGAATCCTGGGACTGTGTGTAGCAGGACACTAAAAACTCACGTAGAAAACCTCTGAAAAGAAAGGTGGAGTCCTTAAATAGCCACATGAGATAAAAGCCATGGTTTGAGAGCCCCAGAGGAAAAGGACACACAGAATATCCCTGGCACAGCAAGGTGTCTGGGGGCCAGTCGGGGAGAAGAGGT
The DNA here is from genome assembly GCF_021613505.1 of Equus quagga. Taxonomy (NCBI): domain Eukaryota; kingdom Metazoa; phylum Chordata; class Mammalia; order Perissodactyla; family Equidae; genus Equus; species Equus quagga. The sequence goes on along the minus strand of NC_060287.1, from coordinate 40,996,594 downwards.
GGGCTGAACTGGCCTTCTCCAGACTGTAGTGGCCAGCCACTACATCTGCCTAGGGGAAGGAGGAAGGATGTCTCTTGAGGAAGATGACATCATCTGGAGCCTCTATAATTTTTTTATACACAATGATCAACACTCAATCAAGAAGGTACTAGGCATCCCAAAAGATAAGTTCCCCAGACCAAAACCAAGAGAAAGCAAAGACAAGAGCAACAGACCCAGAGGTGACTGGACAAAGTGACAGAGACTTTCAGTTACCGCAAGGAATGTATGTGTCCAACAGAGGAAAAGATGGAGAAGATGCATGGGATGATAAAGAATATTCCCAGAGAACTAGTATAGGAATTAGAATAAAGAAATGAAAATTCTCAACTAAAAAGACAATACAGGCATACCTCGTTTTATTGTGATTCACTTTATTGTGCTTTGCAGATGCTGCATTTTTTGAAGACCCTCTACCAGCAACAAAGATAATAACTCACTGAAGGCTCACATGATGGTTAGCATTTTTTAGCAGCAGTTTTTTGTGTTTTTTTTGTGTGTGTGTGTGAGGAAGAGTGGCTCTGAGCTAACATCTGTTGCCAATCTTCCCCTTTTTGATTGAGGAAGATTGTCACTGATTGGCACATCTGTGCCCATCTTCCTCTATTTTATGAGGGATGCCACCAGAGCACGGCCTGATGAGTGGTGCTAGGTCCATACCCAGGATCCAAACCTGCGAATCCTGGGCTGCCAAAGCAGAGCACACAAGCTTAACCAGAACACCAGGCTGGCTCCAACAAAGTATTTTCTAATTAAGGTATGTACATTGTGGATTTTTTTTTTAGATATACTGCTATTGCACACTTAATAGACTACAGTATAGCATAAACATAACTTTTATATACACTGGGAAACCCAAAAATTCATGTGACTTGCTTTATTGTGACACTCGCTTTATTGCGATACTTGCTTTATTGCGATACTTGCTTTATTGCAGTGGTCTGGAACCAAACTCACAATATCTCCAAGGTATGCCTGTATCTAAAAATAGGAACTCATTAGCAGTTTTACATTAGACTAGAAATTTCAGAAGAATGAATGAAAGAATTTGAATAAAGGAAAATAGAAAGTCTCTAAACTGAAGTATACATAAAAAAGAATGTCAGATATAAAAAAGAACATTAAAGGCATGTGGGACTCAAGAAAGGTTTAATATAAGTCTAATCAGAGTCTCAGAAGGAGAGGAAAGAGAAAATGGGGGATAAGCAATATATTAAGAGATTATGGCTACACTTTTTCCAAAACTGATGAAAGACACCATTCCATAGACTCAGGAAGCCCTGTGGACTCCAAGAAGGAAAATTTAAAAGGATATCACACTTAAATATATCACAGTAACAGATCCAAGCCCAAGAAAGAGAAAGTTTTAAAAAGCAGTCAGAGGGAAAAAAGACACATTATCATCAAAAAAGAAACAAGTGTTTGGTACCTTACTTCTGGAAAGATAGTAATAATGTCTTTAGAGTGCTCAAAGAAGATAAATGACCACCATCAAACACAGTCTTTGAAAATGAAGATGAAATAACTTGTTGTCAGACAAATACTGAGAGACTTCCTCACCAGCAACATACAGTAAAATGAATACACAGGGAGTTCTGCTGGCAAAAAGGAGAGGTTACAGTGGGAGACATGGGATGACAGGAAGGAATAAATAGCAAAGGAAAGAACAGTTACAACCACTGACCTAAAAAACAACAACAGTAATATCTTATGGGGCATAAATGAATATACATTTAAAATGCAAGGAGAATGCAAAAGGAGAGAAGGGTGTCACAGGTTGGGTTCTTCAGGAAGTGGACACTGAGACAGAGTTAGGCATGAAAAAGCACTCCTGGGGAGTAAAACTTGTGAAAAGAAACAATGAGATGGGTGGGAGATGCTGTCAGACTGCAAGGCAGCTGGGATGAAGCCTCTGCAATCCCAGGGGGCACTGGAGCCGACTGCTCACAAGGAAGGCCGTGCTGAGCAGAAACACAGGCCCTGGCCACCACCTTGCTCGGTCATTAGTCGGGACTGCCCTGGTTATGGCAGAACCTAGATCTGAAAGCTGAATTGAACAGGTACAGGCCGTCAGCAAACCACACTCCTCACAAATAAGCCATGAGTTCCTTTTCTAAAGAAGTACAGACCAGTCTCTAATGAACACAGATACAAAGATCCTAACCAACATATTGAGAAATCAAATCCAGACATTTATTAAAAAGATAATGTATCAGGAGGAAGATCCAAGATGGCGCCGTGAGTAGTCCTCTTTGTCTCTCCCCCTTCGAGTCTACAATTATTTGGACACTTATCGCTTGACAAAGGATATCCAGACAGCATCTCAGGACGTCTGAGATACCCATGCGACTAAACATCAGAAGGCGGACGGACTTTCCTCCGGGAGGATGTGGAAATAGGTGAAAACTCTCTGACCCCGACCGAGCAGCCTAGTACCCGCAAGCGGCTTTCTTCCAACGGACGCCCCCAGAGGATCTACACACATCTAGGGCAGGAGCGAGCACACAACAGAGGAGCGACGGTGGAAACAGGTGACCAGAACCCTACCTAAACCCCCCGCAATTACTCCTAAACGCAGAGGGAAACTTTGGAGTTGCACACCTGAGCCCGCGGGGAGAGTCTCTCCCCGCCATTGGCGGGGAGACCCCGCCTGGTGTTCGTGGCGCCCAGAGGGTCCCAGAGAGAGTCGCTGAGGGTACGCAGGTCTCCCAGCTGCCGTTGCCCGCCCTGTGGGAGTAGGGATTGCCGGAGATCTCGGAGAGGACCGGGGCTGGGGGAACTTTCAAAGGCCGGCTCTGCGACCCGGAGGGGAAGCCTTGGCGTTCCGCCCGGGCAGGAGACAAAACTCTCTGTCTGCCATTAGCAGAGGGGCCACGCCCAGCATTCACGGCTCCGGGAGAGGCCCGGGGAGAATCCCAGAGGGCGGGGCGACCCCCAGCTGCCGTTGCCCACCCCGTGGGACTAGGGATAGCCGGAGATCTCGGAGAGGACTGGGGCTGGGGTGAGTTCCAGAGTCCCAGCTTCGTAGCCTAGGGGGAAACCCTACAGGCTCACAGCAGCCTTAGGGAAAGCCTCTGCACAGCACCAGTAGAAGGCACCCAGCCGCCAGCCACAAGGCTGGAAGACCCCGGTGCAAAAGCAGCATAGCTAGGTGAACTAACCATAGACTGTAGAAGATGCCAATAGCTCTCCTGCGACCCATAGAGGACAAGTGAGATTTGGTGGGTGCCGACAGCAACGGAGTGACAAATATAAGTGATCCCACCCCTGGCCGCTGGAAAAGCCCATAACACCGTTGCAGACCCCAAGGAGAGAGCACATCTAGGTGGGCTGCAAGAGTAGGCACCAGCAGCCTGAAGCCCCCCTGTGACGGCCCCCACGGCAGAGGAGGGAATCCAAAGGGCCACTGTGGCTACGAGGAGGGGCCCAGGCCCAGTTAGCAACTGTGGACAGGGTTCCTGGTTGGTGCAGTATAAACAGCTGCTCCCCCACCGCAGCAGCTGAAACAAGTGAAAGGAGCAACTAAACTCTATCTCCATGCGGAGGCACAAATCAACAACATCAAGCAATATGAAAAAATACATTAAATCTCCAGAACAGAAAGAAAGTAACAAATACACAGAAAACAATCCCAAAGAAAATGAGATATATAACCTAAATGATGATGACTTCAAAACAGCCATCATTAAAATTCTCAATGAGTTAAGAGAGAATTCTGACCGACAACTCAACGAGTTCAGGAGCTATGTCACAAAAGAGTTTGATACGATAAAGAAGAACCAAACAGAAATATTGGAAATGAAGAACACAATAGAGGAGATTAAGAAAAATCTAGATGCTCTGAACAGTAGGGCCGATAATATGGAGGAAAGAATTAGCAATTTGGAAGATGGCAATATAGAATTGCTGCAGGCAGAGGAGGAGAGAGAAGCAAGACTAAAAAGAAATGAAGAAACTCTCCGAGAATTATCAGACACAATTAGGAGATGCAACGTAAGGATTATAGGTATACCAGAGGGAGAAGAGAAGGAGAAAGGGGCAGAAAACCTATTCAAAGAAATAATGGCTGAGAACTTCCCAAATCTGGTGAGGGAGATGGATCTTCAGGTGACAGAAGCCAATAGATCTCCAAACTTTATCAATGCAAGAAGACCAACTCCACGGCATATAGTAGTGAAGCTAGCAAAAGTCAACGACAAGGAGAAAATATTAAGGACAGCCAGGCAAAAGAAACTAACCTACAAAGGAACCCCCATCAGGCTATCAGCAGATTTCTCAGCAGAAACTTTACAGGCTAGAAGAGAGTGGAATGATATATTCAAAAGTCTGAAGGACAAAAATCTACAGCCGAGAATTCTCTACCCAGCGAAAATATCCTTCAAATACGATGGAGAAATAAAAACTTTCCCAGATAAACAAAAATTAAGGGAGTTCATTGCCACAAAACCTCCTCTTCAGGAAATCCTCAGGAAAACCCTCATTCCTGAAAAATCCAAAAAAGGAAAGGGGCTACAAAACCAAGAGCAGAGGAGATAAGTAGAAGGACAACAACAGAGAGTAGCAGCTCTACATCAGAACAGATTAAACCATGGGACGAGAAACAAAGGAAACTGAAGAAAACCGGAAAACAAGACACAAAATGGGAGTGGTAGGCTCCCACGTCTCAATAATCACTCTAAATGTAAATGGATTGAACTCCCCAATCAAAAGACACAGAGTGGCAGGATGAATCAAAGAACAAGATCCAACAATATGCTGCCTCCAGGAAACACACCTCAGCCCCAAAGACAAACACAGACTCAGAGTGAAGGGATGGAGAACAATACTCCAAGCTAATAATGAACAAAAGAAAGCAGGTGTCGCTATACTAATATCAGACAAGGTAGATTTCAAAGCAAAACAGATAAAGAAAGATAAAGAGGGACAGTATATAATGATAAAAGGGACTCTCCACCAAGAAGACATAACACTTATAAATATATACGCACCCAACACAGGAGCACCAAAATTTGTAAAGCAACTCTTAATAGAACTAAAAGAAGACATCAACAACAATACAATAATAGTAGGGGACCTCAACACACCATTAACACCAATGGACAGAACATCCAGAGAGAAAATCAACAAGGAAATAATAGAATTAAATGAAAAATTAGACCAGATGGACTTAATAGATATATATAGAACACTTCATCCAAAAACAGCAGGTTACACATTCTTCTCAAGTGCACATGGAACATTCTCAAGGATTGACCATATTTTGGGAACCAAAGCAAACATCAATAAATACAAGAGAGTTGAAATAATATCAAGCATCTTTTCTGATCACAATGCTATTAAGCTAGAAATCAACTACAAGAAAAAAGCAGAGAAAGGTGCAAAAATGTGGAGACTAAACAACACACTTCTCAACAAACAATGGATCATTGAAGAAATTAAAGGAGAAATCAAATTTTATCTGGACACTAATGAAAATGAGAACACGACATACCAAACCATTTGGGATGCAGCAAAAGCAGTCCTAAGAGGGAAATTCATCGCAATACAGGCTCACCTCACTAAACAAGAAAAAGCTCACGTAAGCAACCTCAAACGACACCTAACAGAACTAGAAAAAGAAGAACAAACAAAGCACAGAGTCAGTAGAAGGAGGGAAATAATAAAAATAAGAGCAGAAATAAACGATATTGAAACAAAAAAGACAATAGAAAGGATCAATGAAACAAAGAGTTGGTTCTTCGAAAGAATTAACAAAATTGACAAACCCCTAGCCAGACTCACCAAGAAAAGAAGAGAGAAATAGAGAAATCGCAAATTAGTAAAATTAGGAATGACAGAGGAGAAATCACAACAGATACCAATGAAATACAAGAGATCATAAGAGAATACTATGAAAAACTATATGCCAACAAATTGAACAACCTGGAAGAAATGGACAAATTCCTAGACTCCTACAATCTCCCCAAACTGAATCAGGAAGAAATGGAGAATCTGAATAGGCCAATCACAAGTAAGGAAATAGAAATGGTAATCAAAAACCTCCCCAAAAATAAGAGTCCAGGACCAGACGGCTTCTCTGGAGAATTCTACCAAACATTCAAAGAAGATTTAATACCTATTCTCCTCAAACTGTTCCAGAAAATTGAGAAAGATGGAGAACTCCCTAACACATTCTATGAAGCCAACATCACTCTGATCCCCAAACCTGACAAGGACAACACAAAGAAGGAGAACTACAGGCCGATATCACTGATGAACATAGATGCAAAAATCCTCAACAAAATTTTGGCAAACCGATTACAGCAATACATCAAAAAGATTATACACCATGATCAAGTGGGATTTATACCAGGGACACAGGGATGGTTCAACATCCGCAAGTCAATCAACGTGATACACTACATCAACAAAATGAAAAACAAAAACCACATGATCATCGCAATAGATGCAGAGAAAGCATTCGACAAGATCCAACACCCATTTATGATAAAAACCCTCAGTAAAATGGGTATAGAAGGAAAGTACCTCAACATAATAAAGGCCATATATGATAGACCCACAGCCAACATCATACTCAATGGACAAAAACTGAAAGCCATCCCTCTGAGGACAGGAACAAGACAAGGGTGCCCACTTTCACCACTCCTATTCAACACAGTACTGGAGGTGCTGGCCAGAGCAATTCGGCAGGAAAAAGAAATAAAAGGAATCCAAATAGGTAACGAAGAAGTAAAACTCTCGTTGTTTGCAGACGACATGATCTTATATATAGAAAACCCCAAAGAATCCACAGAAAAACTATTAGAAATAATCAACGACTACAGCAAAGTAGCAGGGTATAAAATTAACGTGCATAAATCAGTAGCATTTCTATACACTAACAATGAACTAACAGAAAAAGAACTCAAGAACTCAATCCCATTCACAATCGCAACGAAAAGAATAAAATACCTTGGGATAAACTTAACCAAGGAAGTGAAGGATCTATACAATGAAAACTACAAGACTTTCTTGAAAGAAATTGACGATGACATAAAGAGATGGAAAGACATTCCATGCACATGGATTGAAAGAATAAACATAGTTAAAATGTCCATACTACCTAAAGCAATATACAGATTCAATGCTATCCCAATCAGAATCCCAAGAACATTCTTCAAAGAAATTGAACAAACAATCCTAAAATTCATAGGGGGCAACAAAAGACCGTGAATTGCTAAAGCAATCCTGAGCAAGAAAAACAAAGCTGGCGGAATCACAATCCCCGATTTCAAAACATACTACAAAGCTACAGTGATCAAAACAGCATGGTACTGGTACAAAAACAGGTCCACAGATCAATGGAACAGAATTGAAAGCCCAGAGATAAAACCACACATCTATGGACAGCTAATCTTCGACAAAGGAGCAGAGGGCCTACAATGGAGAAAAGAAAGTCTCTTCAACAAATGGTGCTGGGAAAACTGGACAGCTACATGCAAAAGATTGAAAATTGACCATTCTTTTTCACCACACACCAAAATAAACTCAAAATGGATCAAAGACCTAAAGATTAGGCCTGAGACAATAAGTCTTTTGGAAGAGAATATAGGCAGTACACTCTTTGACATCAGTTTCAAAAGAATCTTTTCGGACACTGTAACTCCTCAGTTGAGGGAAACAATAGAAAGAATAAACAAATGGGACTTCATCAGACTAAAGAGCTTCTTCAAGGCTAGGGAAAACAGGATTGAAACAAAAAAACAGCTCACTAATTGGGAAAAAATATTTACAAGCCACTTATCCGACAAAGGGTTAATCTCCATAATATACAAAGAACTCACACTGCTTAACAACAAAAAAACAAACAACCCGATCAAAAAATGGGCAGAGGACATGAGCAGACATTTCTCAAAAGAAGATATGAATATGGCCAATAGACACATGAAAAGATGTTCATCATCGCTAATCATCAGGGAAATGCAAATCAAAACTACACTAAGATATCACCTTACACCCGTTAGATTGGCAAAAACATCCAAAACCAAGACTGACAAATGTTGGAGAGGTTGTGGAGAAAGAGGAACCCTCATACACTGTTGGTGGGAATGCAAACTGATACAGCCACTATGGAAAACAGTATGGAGATTTCTCAAAAAGTTAAAAATAGAAATACCCTATGACCCAGCCATCCCATTACTGGGTATCTATCCTAAGAATCTGATATCAGAAATCTCAAGAGTCCGTTGCACCCCTATGTTCATCGCAGCATTATTTACAATAGCCAAGACGTGGAACCAGCCTACATGCCCAGAAACTGATGATTGGATAAAGAAGATGTGGTATATATACACAATGGAATACTACTCAGCCATAAAAAAAGACAAAATCGGCCCATTCACAACAACGTGGATGGACCTCGAGGGTATTATGTTAAGCAAAATAAGCCAGTCAGAGAAAGACGAACTCTATATGACTCCACTCATAGGTGGAAATTAGCATATTGATAAGGAGATCTGATCGGTGGTTACCAGGGAAAAGGGGGGGTGGGGGGAAGGCACAGAGGGGGAAGTGGTGTACCCACAACATGACTAACAAAAATGTACAACTGAAATCTCACAAGGTTGTAATCTATCATAACATTAATAAAAAAAAAAAAAAAGATAATGTATCATAGCAAGTGAAATTTACTCTAGGAATGCAAGGGCTGCTTAACATTTGAAAATTAATCAATACAATTCATCAAACTAATGGAGGAGGGGAAAGAAATCATACGATCATCTTGACAGAGCAGAAAAAGCACTGGATAAAATCCAATGCCAAACCATGATGAAAAACTTAGCGTACTAGGACTAGAAGGGAACTCCCTTAATCTGACAAAGAATTTCTACCATAAAACAAGCAAAAAACTACAGCAAACATCCTACTCATGACCAAAAGCTTTCCACCTATGATGGAGAAGGAGACAAGAATGCCCACGAGTCAACATTGTCCTGGAAGGTCTAGCTCATGCAGCGAGGCAAGCAAAAGAAATAAAAGGTGTAAGAATTAAAAAGGCCAAAACAATACCGTCATTTGTTCACAGATGACATGACTCTGTACACAGGATCTCCAAAAGATACATGACAAATTACTAATAAAGAAAAAAGAATAAATTTAACAAGATTACTAGATACAAAGTCACAACAGAAGTATAAAAGTCTTGAAAATCTTTCATTAGATTTATTCCTATTACAATGGAATGACTGAAAAATTTTTTTCTATTCATTTGTAGATGGACTTTAAGATAAGCTTTTAGAAGAAGATCTTTGTGATCTTAGGTTTGGCAAAGACTTCCTAAACAGGACAAAAAAGCAGTACAATAAAGGGAAAAAAATAGATAAATTAGACCACATTAGGTTAAGACTTCTCATTTATCTAAAGCCACAATTAAAAGTGCTAAAAGGAAGTCTAAAGAGTGGAAGAAAATATTTGCAAAACATGTCTCTGACAAAAGATGTGTATCTGAAACATAGAAGTAAGAAAACATTAGCAACTGAATCGAAAAATGAGCCAAAATTTTGGATAGTTCATAAAAGAGGATATTCAAATAGCTAAAAAGCATATGAAAAGCATCATTAGCAATCAGGGAAATGCAGACTAGTACGATAACTTGACACCTTGACACACCTATAAGAAAGGCTAATATGAAATAAATGACATTAGCAAGTGTTGGAGAGGGTGGGGAGCAACTGGAACTCTTCACACACTGCTGGTGGGAGTGAAGGTTGCAGCAGCCACTTGGAAAACTGTTTGGCAGTGTGTCCCAAAGCTGAGCAGTGCTACTTCTACGTTTATACCCAGCACAAACGCCTATGTACATTCACCAATAGACTCACATGAGCATGTTCATAACAGCACTATACACAATAGCCCCAAAGTGGAAACAAGCCAAATGTCCATCTACCATAGAGTGCATAAGTAAGTTTTGGCATTTTCACACAATAAAAAAAATCCATCAATAAGAATAAACTAACTATAACTTCACACAACATCATGGATAAGTCTCAAAAACAATGCTGAGCAAAAGAAAACAGACACAGATACCTTTCATATAATCCATTTACATTAAACTTAAGAGACAGGTAAAGCCAGAGGTGCTAGCAGTCAGCATGACAGGTCACCTCTGTGTGTGGTAGGATGTGAGTGCTGGAAGGGACACAAGGGCCTAGGGATCTGGAAATGCTTCTGAGCTGGGTGCTGGTTACAGGAATGTATTTGCTCTGTGACAATGCATCAAGCTATATGCTTATCATTTGTGTTACATAAAAACATAATATGCAACCAAAAAGAGCCAAACACAAAAAATACGTACCGTATGATTCCATTCATACAAAGTTCAAAATTAGACAAAGCTAAACTCCATTTTTCAGGAATGCATATATAGATGTGAACACTCAAAACCAAAGCAGTAGCCAGTCACCATTGGTCACTCAGTGGTCCCCTCTGGTGGGAGAAAGGGGCAGTAGTCCAGGAGGGAGACCTGGAGTGAGGCAATGTTCTATTTATCTGACAGCTGCGTCAGTTTCTCAGGAATTTGTTCTATCATGTTCATCAAGCTGTATGTCTGTGCTGTATGACACGTGTAATATTTTACACTCAACCAGAGCCCAACTGCTTTCTGTTGACACTTGCCATAGGTGAGGGTGTAGACGGCCTTCCCAGTTGTGTCCAAGGCAGTCAGACAGGGGGCTTTGGGCTGCGTTGTACCCCACTGCTGCAAGGCGGCTAGCAGCGACGGCGGCCAGGGAGTCCCCAGGGCCAGAGGTTCCCCTTTCAGCACTACCATCTGGCTTCCCTCAGGCTTTGGTTGATTTGGATCTGGTTGCTGAACTATAAGCAAAATCGGAATTTAAAAATCAACATTTCATAGTACTATGCACATATTCTCTTTTTAAGCATTGATATTTTATAATTTTATTTTTAAAAAAGTCCCAGTTATAAAAAGGTTACAATAATTTGTTTAGATTTCCTTCTCATTCTAATAGTCACAGACCGATTGCCCAAAGGACGGATGGAGATTCATCATGGATGGAGTCATGGATAATGACGGATCCTGGTTACTGTGACCCCATACAACAATCCCCAGAACAATGGCAGTGATAGCCAGGCTTTCACGGGGTTACAGCCGACTCTGATGACACCTGAGAAGCAGACACTAGTCTCACTTGTACAGGACGAAAGTGAGTAGTTTGGGCATTCAAAACAACGATCACCATGTTGAAAGAAAAAAATAAAATACAGTCAGTTATATTTCCAGTGCATATGTAAGCCAAATTTGTCCAAGTTTAAGAAAGACTACCCTAAAAAGACTACCCATTGAACTCTGAATTTGAAAGCTGTTATCTGATTATAACAGTCGTGTCTAATCCTTATGTACGGAGGAGACACCTGGAGCTGGTCTGTGGGGCAGCGACTGTGCAGAAAAGCAGCCAGCAGCTGAGGGGTGGGCTGGCCATGTGCCCCCAAGTCTCTAACAACACATTCATACACTTCAATCTCATATTAGGCTTTATTTCTGTTCCCTTTCTACAGGTTTACACTTCTTTCCATTTCTTGGTAATTTTCTTTTTAAAAATAAATAAAAGGAGGCACAGAGAAACATTAAGTCTCTTAACTGTGAGCAATGAATTTTCTACCTGCTCAAACAAAGCTAGCAGTCAAGTGTGATGCTGAATTCACCATCATAGACAGTGACCACAGCATCTGGGAACAGAGAGAATATCACTTTACTGTGTCATAACATCATAGCAATAACCCACATATGATGAACATTAACCTATGTCTCCAGACATAACAGCCACCCGGGTCACACAATCTCAAGAGCCAAAGTCAGCAATCTCACCTTCCAACAACTCCTCAAAATCATCCACGAAGAACTCCTTCAGTGGAGGGCGCTTTGGCCTCTTCAGGGTGTTTAGAAGCTGCTGGATTTTGGAGGACACTCTGCTGTTCACAGGGACACCTGTCATAGGAAGAAGAGCACTGAGGCTAGGACACACCAAACCCTCTGGAGAACATGACCTGGAAATGAGGTCCAGGGACCAACCACATGAAAACTTCGGAACTTACAAATCCCACCAAGAGCTGGCCCCATCAAATAGCCACTTTGCAATTTATTAATTCATTTAACAAATATTTACTGAATGCCTTCCAGGAACTAGGACTTGTTCTAAGTTAACAGTTTTCAAAGCGGTCCAGGGACCACTGGGGGTGGCCTGAGACCCTTTCAGGGGGTTCATGAGGTCAAAACTACTTCCATAGTCATATCAGGATGTCATTTGCCCTTCTCACTCTCCTCCTCCCACAAGCACACAGTGGAGAATCCCAGAGGCCTCAGCACGTGATATTACAACAGACCGAATGGAGACGAGACATAAGAACCCAGATGCTTTTATTATGCCAGTCATGGGAGAGATTGGCAAAAAATAAGCTCATTTTTCTCATAAATTTTTGTTGTTTTAGAAATTTTTTCATAAATAAGTGGTATATATGTTAAGACATAATGAGTTTATTATTTTTAAATGAACTAATAAATTTTTTTAAGTCATTAGTTTTCATTTCTAATATGGTAAATATCAAGAGGTATAACCCACATAAACAAAGCTGTTTGATGTCCTCAAAAATTATTAAGAAATGCTGTTCTGGGAGCTGTAAGGTCAGCAAAAAGACAGATAAGAGTCTGCCCTCAACCAGCTCACCATTTCCTGGGTGAAAATCAGCAAAAATATGTACACATGCAAATAAACAAAAACACTTGACATGGTTGATGAGTGCTCTAAGGAAAACAGATGTGGGAAGACGACCAAGAGCACGCATGGAAGAGGAGTTAAGGAAGGCCCCCTGAGCCCCAGATACCCCCTCTTGAGGGTGGAGACAGCTAGCTGATCCACCATCCAACTGCAAGTGTGGCAGCCAACACCACAATGTACTATAGCATTTTCCTTCCTCTGATATTGGAGCCAGCCTAGAATCAAGAACTGTATTCACTTGTCACAACTCTATAGTCTACTTTAATCTGGAACATTTCCTAGTCCTTTACGACACTGATTTCTTTTTGAAAGACTACAGTTCTTTCTTTTTACTAACTAGAACATACCTCCTTCTGAGTTTGCTCAAGGTTTTCTCATGGTTCAATTCAGGTGCTGCATTCCTGGCTGAAATACTACCTAAATCTCATGTCCAGATATATGGTCGTCCACCTGCTCTCATGGAGACGGTTTTCATCACCCAGAGTGCTGTCTGGGTTCTCCACTACATCGTTACGGTTTTTTCTTATGCAATGAATAAGCAATGTGTTAGGAGAAACTTTAAGACCACATGAATATCCTGATCCTCACATAACTTTCTTCCTGCATTTAACAGACACTGGATCATTCTTTCCAGAAGAAATTTTTACTGCAATGGTTGCAAAATTATTTCCCAACTTTAGCTCTCTATTTACATTTACTAGTTGGCACTCAGCATTCTGTCTGTCATCTATCTATCTATCTATCTATCAATCAATCAATCAATCAATCAATCATCAGGAAGGACTCATGGATTGCTATTTTCGCAATTGTTATAAATCAGTACAGTTCTTAACTATTTTGATGCATAAAACTGTTCTGTTTTTAGCCAGTAGGATCCCATGCAAATTGATTTGTGACATGCCCCCAACAGTTTTTTGAGCACTGCCTTATGTTCTGTCATAAGATACTTTAGAGTCATTTTATGCTACCCTGCTCCAGGCCTGGAATCAGTCATTTTTCCAAGGAGCCCTCGTTCTTCTGAGAGTGGGAAACATTAAAAACCAACATCTGGTCACTCGTGTGCTTGGTGCTACTGCAGTGTCTTTGCTTCTCTTCGTACACAGAGTTAAAAAAGAATACTATGTATAGAGACATGTATGTATTCATGGACATACACACCTACACATACAATATACATGTGTGCACAGACAAGCATAAACATATACATTTATATCTTGGAAATCGTGAGTCCACACCAATACCTCCAACTCCAGTCTTCCCCACAGGGTTCTTTCTTGCCTTGTCCCATTCACACCTGGATGTCCCTTCTTCCACAGTTAGAACTCTGGCTCCCAACAAGATCGACACCTTTGCTCAACACTATAATGTATATAAAGTAATTTCCAAATTTCTTCACCAATACCACTACAGAACACAAACCTGCTAACCAGAGTTCAGGGTTTGTTTGCTGCCCTTGACACTCAACCCCATCCAAGACTGAGGTGCATGGTCAAATATCATGTTCACAACTTACCTATATCAGCTCTTGCTATCACTCCCTTAAGTGTGGCTATGGTACTTCTTGGAAATACCATTGAGTTTATGTCCGCTTGCTTTCAATTTTATGGGCTTTTTCCCTTCTTCCCATCCTCTAAGTTTATGTTTTGAATATGTATAACATTAACAAACTTTTAAAAAGTCAAAACTATACAAAAAGATGAAGAACTATCACTCCCTCCTGAACTCCTTCTACCCACCCTACCCCACCTCCAGGGGTGGCCAACTTCACTGTTTTCTGGTTTATCCTTCCAGTGTTTCCTTCTACAAAGACCAGCAGATATGTCACAGTTTATTTTCCTTTGCTTCTCACACAAAAAGTGGGGAACTATAATGTTCTTTTACTCTTTGTTTTCTCACTTACCAATAGCTTCTGGAAAATTACCTCATTCCAGGTCATAAAGATCATTCCCATTATTTTTAACAGCTGCATAGTACTCCACAATGTGAACGTACTAGGTTTATTCAACCAATTTGTGAGGCTTGGATAGCTAGGTAGTTTCCAATATTTTGCAATTATAAACAGCACGACAGTGAACAACCTCGTGCACACGCATTTCCTTATTTTTGGAGGTGTGTGTTCAGGGTAAATTCCTACATTGGCATTGCTGGGTCCAAATGTAAGTCCATATATAAATTTTACCAATTTCCCTTCCAAAGAAGTTAAACTATTTTACATTCCCACCAATAACATGTATTTCTCTAATTAATAAAAAGGCTAAACATCATGTTTAAGACTTACTTTTATATCTATTTTTGTGAAACTGTTTCTTTACATTTTTTGCCCATTTTCCTATACTAGGAGTTGGCAAACGTTTCTTAAAGGGCTAGATAGTAAATATTCTGGGCAGCGGGACAGTCTCTGTCACAACTACCCTACTCTGCCATTGTGGTATGAAAGTAGCACAGATGATACGGGAACGGCAGGCACGGCAATGTTCCAAGAAAACTTTATTTGCAAATACAGGATACTGGTCCATAAGCCTTAGTTCGTTGATCCCTGATCCATATGATTTTGGGTATTTTCCCCTTGATTTTTTTTTTTTTTTTTAAAGATTTTATTTTTTCCTTTTTCTCCCCAAAGCCCCCCGGTACATAGTTGTGTATTCTTCGTTGTGGGTTCCTCTAGTTGTGGCATGTGGGACGCTGCCTCAGTGTGGTCTGACGAGCAGTGCCATGTCCGCGCCCAGGATTCGAACCGACGAAACACTGGGCCGCCTGCAGCGGAGCACGCGAACTTAACCACTCGGCCACGGGGCCAGCCCCTCCCCTTGATTTTTAAAAGTCCTTTTCAGGGGCCAACCCTGTGGCACAGCAGTTAATTTCGCACGTCCTGCTTAGGTAGCCCGGGGTTCACCGGTTCAGATCCTGGGTGCGGACCTACGCATCACTTGTCAAGCCATGCTGTGGTAGGCGTCCCACACATAAAGTAGAGGAAGATGGGCACAGATGTTAGCTCAGGGCCAGTCTTCCTCATCAAAAAGAGGAGGATAGGTGGCAGATGTTAGCTCAGGGTTAATCTTCCTCAAAAAAAAAGTCCTTTTTGAATTAGAACTATTAGACCTTTATCTATCATCACATATTTTCTCCTAGTTTGTCAATTTTTCTTTTGACTTTATGAAATTATTTTGACATGTAAAGGATGGTTTTTAGTTTCATGCAGTCAAATTCATGTATCTTTACTTTTATTGCATGTAGATTTTTAATTAAATTTAGAAAGCTTTTACTTATAACCAGGTTAAAGAGAAATTCACCAATTTTTTCCCCTTAATCTTCATTTCTTACATTTAGATATCTGAATCTTTTGAAGTTTTTCCTTTTCAGTGGTGTGGGGAAAGGATCTAATTTTAACTTTTCCCAAAAAGCTTTCCAGTAGTCCCAATAACATTTCTTAAAAAGACCACCTTTGCCACACCGAGGTCGTAAAATACTATTTGAAGGCACACACCAATGAGGCAAAGATGCATATTGTAAATCCTAGAGCAGCCACAAAAAAAATAAAAGTGGAGATAAAATAGAATATAAACCAAAAGAAGACAGGAAAGGGGTGAATTTAACAGATAGGTGAAATAGAGAAAATGTAGCAGGATCATGGATGTAAACCCAACCAAACCACCAGTTACATCGACTATAAATGACCCAAACACTCCAATGAAAAGGCAATGATTGTCTGCCTAAAGAAAAAAGCAAGAATGAATAAAATACTAAACACGAGAGGTGCTGGCCATGTGGCATAGTGCTTAAGTTCAGTGCTCTATGCTTCAGTGGCCTGGGTTCGCATGTTTGGATCCTGGGCGCAGACCTACATACCACTCGTCAGTCATGCAGTGGTGGCATCACCCATATAAAAAGCAGAGGAAGATGGGCACAGATATTAGCTCAGGACGAATCTTCCTCAGAAAAAAATACAAACAAAAAACTAAATATGAGAAACATTTAATTTCAAAGACATAGGTAGGGTAAAAGTAAAAGGATAAAAAAATTTACTATGTAAACACTCCATAAAATAGCTGAAGGCAATATCAAGCAAAAGAGATTTCGGAACTATAGCCAAGGAAAATTTTATAAAGACAAAGGAGCCAATTCATTAAGACATAACAATTTTAAATATGTATGCACCTAATAACAGAACTTCAAAATAAATGAAACAAAAAACTGACAGATCTAACAAACAAACAGACAAAGCTACAATTATAGTTGGAAATTCAATATCCCTCTCTCAACAAGTTATAGAACAAGTATACAGAAAGTCAATAAGGATAGAGAAGACTCAAAAAAATGTTATCAACCAACTATATATAACTATCATTTACAGAAGAATCTACCCAACAACATTATTTCTGATTAGAACACTCATCAAAATAGACAAAGTGCTGGGCCGTTAAAAAGTTTCAATATATGGGGCTGGCCCCGTGGCCGAGTGGTTAAGTTCGCGCGCTCCGCTGCAGGCGCCCAGTGTTTCGTTGGTTCGAATCCTGGGCGCGGACATGGCACTGCTCATCAAACCACGCTAAGGCAGCGTCCCATATGCCACAACTAGAAGGACCCACAACGAAGAATACACAACTATGTACTGGGGGGCTTTGGGGAAAAAAAGGAAAAAAATAAAATCTTTAAAAAAAAATAAAAAAAATAAAAGTTTCAATACATGCAGCAGGAGTTAAATTATATATATAAGGGAAATACATCTGAAATATTTGGAAATCTGTTGAAATTAAGCAACACTCTTCTAAATAAATCATGCGTCAAATTTTGAAAGCATGAGGGAAATTAGAAAATATCTCGAATTGAATATTAAAAAAGTCAACATATCAAAATATGTGGGATGCTAAAACAGCACTTAGAAGAATATTTATAGCTTTAAATACTTATATTAGGAAGCAAGAAAAAGGTCTAAATGCAGTGAGTTTAGACCAAAGATTCATTTAGAAACTGGAAAAAGTTTCCAGAAACTGGAAAAAGAGAAAGTAAACCCAAAAGTAAGGAGAAGGAAGGAAGTAATAAATATGAGTAGAAATAAACACAATAGGAAAAACATAAACAATAGATAAAATCAATTAAACCAAAACTTGTTCTTTGAAAGATAAGATAAATAAAATTCAATTAACTCTCTAGCTAGAATGAAAAGAGAGACTACACTAATAACTAATATCAGGCATAAAAGAGGGGACAGCACCACTGATCCCACATATATCAGAGGATAATAAGGGAACATCATGAACAACTTTATGCCCATAAATTGGGAACCATAGATGAAATGAACAAGTTCCTTCAAAGACACAAAACTGACTCAAGAATAGAAAAATAAGGTTTTTTTGATTAGAAAACAGAAGAGGAAAGAACACTTCTCAATTCATTTTGAGACAAGCACTATCCTGATACCAAAACCAAACAGATATTACAAGAGAAGAAAACTACAGACCAGTATGTACCTCAAACACAGGCACAAAATCCTTTACAAAAAAATATTAGCAAATCAAATCCACAATACATAAAAAAGATAATGCATCATAACCAAGTGGGGTTTATCCTGAGAATACAACTTTGGTTTAACATTCAAAAATCAATCAATGAAATTTGCTATAATAACAAACTACAGAAGAAAAACCACATGATGAGTTTAATAGATCAAAAAAATCATTTAACAAAATTCACAATAAAAATTTTCAGGAAATTAGGACAAAAAGGGAACTTCCTCAACCTGATAAAGGGCATCTATGAAAAACCCACAGCTAACACCACAATTAAAAAAGGGAAAAATGGATGCTTTCTCCCTACAATTGGAAAGAAGGCAAGTTATCTTCACTCTTGATATTTCTAATTGACATCACTGGAACTCCTAGATACTACAGTAAAGCCAGAAAAATAAGTGTTTCTACAGGTAAACAATTTGGAAAGAAAAGTAAAACTGTATTCATAGACAATATGATCATGCATGTAGAAAATCTTAAGTAATCTACCCAAAAAGTTACTAGAACCAATATAAAATTAATATACAAAAATCAACTGTATTTCTATAGACTAGCAAAAAACAATTGGAAAAAATTTTAAATACCACCTAAAATAGCATCAAAATATAACATATTTTGGGATAATTTTAACAAAATATATATAATACCAGCACACTGCAAGCTACAGAACAGTGGTGAAAAAGTTTTTTATAAGAGCTAAATAAATGGAGAGATATATTGTATTTGTCAATTGAAATATACAATATCATTAAGACGTCAATTCTCTCCAAATTGATTTAGAGAGTCAATGAAATACCAATCAGAATCTGGCAGGAATTTTGTTAGAAACTAACAACTGATTTTAAAATATGTATTTAAATGCAAAGGAGCTACAAAGCCTCTGCAAAAATAAAGCCAAAGCAACTTTTTAAATGAAAAGCAGAGGTGAATACAAACTACATGATTTCAAGATTATAAAACCACAGTAATCATGACAGTACAGCATTGGTGTAAGGATGGACAAAGAGCAACGGAATAGCATACAGAGCCCAGAAGTTGACTCCTCTCATATATGGTCTACTGATTTTCATGAAAGATGCCAAAGAAACTCAGTGGAGAAAGAATGGTCTTTACAATAAATGATGCTGGAACAACTACATGTCTATATACAAAAAAGTGAACTTTGATTCATACCATGCACTGATGCTAAAATTAACTCAAGTCAATCATACACCTAAACATAAAACACTTTAGAACTACAAAATTCTAGGAGAAAACCTTTATGAATTTGGGTTAGGAAAATGTATCTTAGCTATGACATAAAAGTACGATCCATAAAAGAAAAAAATTGGTAAACTGGACTTCTTCAAAATTAAAAACTTTTCTTCTTTGAAAGACACTGTTAAGAGAATGACAACACAAGCCACAGACTGGGAGAAAATACAAATTATAAACCTGATAAAGAACTTGTATCCAGAATATATACAGAACTCTCAAACTATTTAACAAGAAAGCAAACAACACATTTAAAAAATAAGCAAAAGGCAGGACCAAGATGGTGGAGTGACCGGTCTTCTTTGTCTCTCCCCCTTCAAATCTACAACTAATTCGACATTCACCGGTTAACAAAGGATATCCAGATAGCATCTCAAGACGTCTGAGAGACGCGTGCTGTTATACATTGGAAGGCGGACAGACTTCCCCCCGGGAGGAAGTGGAAATAGGTGAAAACTCTCCGACCCCCGACCCCCAGACAGCCTAGTACCTCCAAGAGGCTCTCTTCCAGCGGACTCCCCCACAGCATCACCACGCACCAAGGGTGGGAGTGTGCACTCACCGGCGGAGCGACAGTGGAAACAGGTGACAACAGCCCTACCTAAGCCCCCTGCGATTACAATTAAGCCCAGGCGGAAATTCCAGGGTCCCGCACCCACCAGCAGGAAAAGCCTCTGCTCACCATTAGCGGGGAGGCCCCACCCAGCATAGGGAACACCGGGAGACTCCCAGGGAGCGGATTCCCTGGCAGGGCACCAGCCTGCCAGCCGCTGCCGGGCCCATGGTCTCCGGCTGTGCATGGGACGGTGCAGGAGGTGCCTAGACTTCCCGTGGACGGGCTTGGGGACTGGGTGGAGCTCCAACGCCCGGCTCCACGGCCCAGGGGGAAACCCCAGGGTCCCGCACCCACTGGCAGGGAAGGCCACTGCTTGCCACTAGCAGGGAGGCGCCGCCCAGCAATCAGAACAAAGAGAAGCTCCCAGGGAGTGGATTCCCCGGCAGGGC
This sequence comes from Equus quagga, assembly GCF_021613505.1. Classification (NCBI taxonomy): domain Eukaryota; kingdom Metazoa; phylum Chordata; class Mammalia; order Perissodactyla; family Equidae; genus Equus; species Equus quagga. Next base: position 40,976,019 of record NC_060287.1, on the reverse strand, counting down.
ACCAGCCTGCCAGGCGCTGCCGGGCCCACGGTCTCCGGCTGTGCACGGATAGTGCAAGAGGCGCCCAGACTTCCCGTGGATGTGCTTGGGGACTGGGTGGAGCTCCAGCGCCCAGCTCTGCGGCCCAGGGGGAAACTCCAGGGTCCCGCACCCAGCGGCAGGGAAGGCCTCTGCTCACCAGTAGCAGGGAGGCCCCGCCCAGCATTCAGAACACCAGGAAGCTCCCAAAGAGCAGAATTCCCCGCAAGGCAGTGGCCTGCCAGCTGCCGCCAGGCCCACGGACTCTGGCCGTGTCCCAGACAAGGCAAGGGGCTTCCAGAGATTCTGTGACATTGGTGTGGGGCTGGGTGGAGCTCCAGTGGAATGGCTACGTGGCCCAGGGGGGAACTCCATGTTCCCACAGCAGCCTCAGCAAAAGCCTCTGCACAGCACTACTGGAGAGGTCCTGACTGGCAATCACAAGGCTGGAAGGCCCTGGGGCAAAAGTAGCACAGCTAGGTGAGCTAACGACATACTGCAGAAGATACCCATAGCTCTGCTGGGACCTATAGTGGAAAAGTGGGATTGTGTGGCCTCTGACAGTGATAAAGCTGCGTTTATAGGTGATCCTGCTCCCGGCTGCTGGGAAAGCCCATAACACCCCTGCAGACCCCAAGGAGGGAGTGCGTCTGGGTGGGCTGCAACAGTAGGCACCAGCAACCTGAGGCCCCCTTGCGATTGCCCCCACAACTGATTAGGGACCCCACAGGACCACTGTGACTACAAGGAGAGGCCCAGGTCCAGTCAGTAACAGCTGACAGGGTTCCTGGTTGGTGCAGTCTAAACAGCTGCGCCCCCTGCACACCAGTTGCAACAAGTGGAAGCAGCGACTAAACTCTATCCCTATGCGGAGGCACAAATCCATGCCATCAAGCAGAATGAAAAAATATATTAAATCTCCAGAACAGAAGGAAAATGATAAGCACCCAGAAAACAATCCCAATGACAATGAAATCTATAACCTAAATGACGATGATTTCAAAACAGCCATTATTAAAAAACTCAATGAGTTAAAAGAGAATTCAGATAGACAACTCAATGAGTTCAGGAGCTATGTCACAAAAGAGCTTGATACTATAAAGAAGAACCAATTAGAAATACTGGAGATGAAGAACACAATTAAGGACATTAAGAAAAATCTGGACTCTCTGAACAGTAGGGTCGATAATATGGAGGACAGAATTAGCAATTTGGAGGATAGGAATATAGAAATGCTGCAGACAGAGGAGGAGAGAGAACTAAGACTAAAAAGAAATGAAGAAACTCTCCGAGAATTATCTGACTCAATTAGGAGATGCAACATAAGGGTTACAGATATACCAGAGGGAGAAGAGAAGGAGAAGGGGGCAGAAGGCCTGTACAAAGAAATAATGGCTGAGAACTTTCCAAACTTGGGAAGAGAGATGGAACTTCATGTGACAGAAGCCAAAAGATCTCCAAACTTTATTAATGCAAGAAGACCAACCCCAAGGCATATAGTAGTGAAGCTAGCAAAAGTCAACGACAAAGAGAAAATACTAAGGGCAGCCAGGCAGAAGAAAATAACTTACAAAGCAAACCCCATAAAGCTATCGGCAGATTTCTCAGGAGATACCTTAGAGGCCAGAAGAGATTGGAATGAAATATTCAAAACTCTGAAGGACAAAAACCTGCAGCCAAGAATACTCTACCCAGCGAAAATATCCTTCAAATACGATGGAGAAATAAAAACTTTCCAAGATAAACAAAAGTGATGGGAGTTCATCGCCACAAAACCTCCTCTTCAAGAAATGACTCAGGAAGAACCTCATTCCTGAAAAATCAAAAAAATGAAAAGGGTTACAAAATCCAGAACAAAGGAGATAAGCAGAAGGACAATAAAAGAAAGTAGCAGCTCTCCATCAGAACAGGTTAGCAAAAGTTAAATAAAACATTAAAGATAAATGGAACGGAAACACCAAGAATAAATATAACCTAGTCATTTTAACCACAAACTGACAACACAAAAAAGAAGAGGGAAAAAAAAAATCTGACAATAACAACCTAGAAGGGGAAGAGAAAAGGGATGGAACGTTTTAATTTAAGGAAATAAGAGGCTATCAGAAAAAGGGCTATCTCATCTATGAGATGTGTTATACAAACCACCTGGTAACCGCTAAACAAATAACAAGAATAAAGACACAAATTACAAATAAGAAGAAAGCCAATATAGAAATTTACCTACTTGAATTAGGAATCCAAAAATCATGGGATGAGAAACAAAGGAAATGCAAAAGAACAGGAAAACAAGTAATAAAATGGCAGCAGTAGGCCCCCAGGTGTCAATAACCACTCCAATGTAAATGGATTGAACTCTCCAATCAAAAGACACAGAATGGCAGGATGGATCAAAGAACAAGATCCAACAATATGCTGCCTTCAGGAAACAGACCTCAGCCCCAAAGACAAACACAGACTCAGAGTGAAGGGATGGAAGACAATACTCCAAGCTAATAATAAACAAAAGAAAGCAGGTGTTGCCATACTTCTATCAGACAAAGTAGACTTCAAAGCAAAACAGACAAAGAAAGACAAAGAGGGGCGGTACATAATGATAAAAGGGACACTCCACCAAGATGACATAACACTTATAAATATATATGCACCCAAGGCAGGAGCACCAAAATTTGTAAAGAAACTATTAACAAAGTTAGAGGAGACATCAACACCGATACAATAATAGTAGGGGACCTCATCACCCCATTAACACCAGTGGATAGATCATCCAGACAGATAATCAACAAGGAAATTAAAGAATTAAGTGAAAAATTAGACCAGATGGACTTAATAGATATACATAGAACACTTCCTCCAAAAACAGCAGGTTACACATTCTACTCAAGCGCGCATGGAACATTCTCAAGGATAGACCATACCTTGGGAAACAAAGCAAGCCTCAATAAGTTCAAGAGGGTTGAAATAATATGAAGCATCTTTTCAGATCATAATGCTATGAAACAAGAAATCAACTACAAGAATAAAGCTGAGAAACGGGCAAAAATGTGGAGACTAAACAACATGCTACTGAACAAACAATGGATTATTGAAGAAATTAAAGAAGAAATCAAATATTATCTGGAGACACATGAAGATGAAAACACACCATATCAACTTATTTGGGACGCAGCAAAGGCAGTCCTAAGAGGGAAATTCATTGCAATACAGGCTCACCTCAATAAGCAAGAAAAATCTTACCTAACAGAATTAGAAAAAGAAGAACAAACAAAGCCCAAAGTCAGTAGAAGGAGGGAAATAATAAAAATTAGAGCAGAAATAAACGATATTGAAACAAAAAAGACAGTAGAAAGGATCAATGAAACAAAGAGTTGGTTCTTTGAAAAAATCAACAAAATCGATAAACCCTTAGCCAGACTCACTGAAAAAAAAAAAGAGATGTCTCAAATAAATAAAATTAGGAACGAGAGAGGAGAAATCACAACAGATACCGAAGAAATACAAAGGATCATAAGAGAATACTATGAAAAACTATACGCCAAAAAATTGAACAACCTAGAAGAAATGGATAAATTCCTAGACTCATACAACCTCCCCAAACTGAATCAGGAAGAAATAGAGAATCTGAATAGACCAATCACAAGTAAAGAAATAGAAACAGTAATCAAAAACCTCTCCAAAAATAAGAGTGCAGGACCAGACGGCTTCTCTGGAGAAGTCTACCAAACATTCAAAGAAGATTTAATACCTATCCTTCTCAAACTATTCCAGAAAATAGACGAAGATGGGGCACTCCCTAATACATTCTATGAAGCCAACATCACCCTGATCCCCAAACCTGACAAGGACAACACAAAGAAGGAAAACTACAGGCCAATATGACTGATGAACATAGATGCAAAAATCCTCAAAAAAATTTTGGCAAACCAAATACAGAAATACGTCAAAAAGATTATACACCATGATCAAGTGGGATTTATACCAGGGACACAGGGACTGTTCAACATCCGCAAGTCAACGTGATTCACTACATTAACAAAATGAGAAACAAAAACCACATGATCATCGCAATAGATGCAGAGAAAGCATTCGACAAGATCCAACATACATTTATGATAAAAATCCTCTATAAAATAGGTATAGAAGGAAAGTACCTCAACATAATAAAGGCCATATATGACAAACCCACAGCCAACATCATACTCAACGGACAAAGACTGAAACCCATCCCTCTCAGAACAGGAACAAGACAAGGGTGCCCACTTTCACTACTCTTATTCAACATAGTACTGGAGGTGTTGGCCAGAGCAATTCGGCAGGAAAAAGAAATAAAAGGAATCCAAATAGGCAACGAAGAAGTAAAACTCTCGCTGTTTGCAGACGACATGATCTTATATATAGAAAACCCCAAAGAATCCATAGGAAAATTCTTAGAAACAATCAACAGCTACAGCAAAGTTGCAGGGTATAAAATCAACATACATAAATCAGTAGCATTTCTATACGCTAACAATGAACTAACAGAAAAAGATCTCAAGAACTCAACCCCATTCACGATCGCAACAAAAAGAATAAAATACCTTGGGATAAATTTAACCAAGGAAGTGAAAGATCTATACAACGAAAACTACAAGATCGATGACAACATAAAGAGATGGAAAGACATTCCATGCACATGGATTGGAAGAATAAAGAGTTAAAATGTCCATACTACCTAAAGCAATCTACAGATTCAACGCCATCCCAATCAGAATCCCAATGACATTCTTTACAGAAATTGAATAAAGAATCCTAAAATTCATATGGGGCAACAGAAGACCCCGAAGTGCTAAAGCAATCCTGAGAAAGAAGAACAAAGCTGGAGGCATCACAATCCCTGACTTCAAAACATATTACAAAGCTACAGTAATCAAAACAGCATGGTAGTGGTACAAAAACAGGTGCACAGATCAATGGAACAGAATTGAAAGCCCAGAAATGAAACCACACATCTATGGACAGCTAATCTTTGACAAAAGAGCTGAGGGCCTACAATGGAGGAAAGAAAGTCTCTTCAACAAGTGGCGCTGGGAAAACTGGACAGCCACATGTAAAAGAATGAAAATCGACCATTCTTTTTCACCATTCACTAAAATAAACTCAAAATGGATCAAAGACCTAAAGATTAGGCCTGAAACAACAAGTCTTCTAGAAGAGAATATAGGCAGTACACTCTTTGACATCAGCTTCAAAAGAATCTTTTCAGACACCATAACCCCTCACATGAGGGAAACAATAGAAAGAATAAACAAATGGGACTTCATCAGACTAAAAGAGCTTCTTCAAGGCAAGGGAAAGCAGGATTGAAACAAAAAAAGAGCCCAATAATTGGGAAAAGATATTTACAAGTTATTTATCCAACAAAGGGTTACTCTCCATAATATATAAAGAACTCACACAGCTCAACAACAAAAAATCAAACAACCCAATCACAAAATGGGCAGGGGACATGAACAGACATTTCTCCAAAGAAGATATGCGGATGGCCAATAGACACATGCAAAGATGCTCATCATCACTAATCATCAGGTAAATGCAAATCAAAACTACACTAAGGTATCACCTTACACCTGTTAGAATGGCAAAAATATCCAAGACCAAGAATGACAAATGTTGGAGAGGCTGTGGAGAAAAAGGAACCCTCATACACTGTTGGTGGGAATGTAAACTGGTGCAGCCACTATGGAAAACAGTATGGAGATTTCTCAAAAAGTTAAAAATAGAAATACCTTATGACCCAGCCATCCCACTACTGGGTATCTATCCTAAGAAACTGAAATCAGCAATTCCAAAAATTCCAGGTCCCCCTATGTTCATCACAGTATTATTCACAATAGCCAAGTCATGGAACCAACCTAAGTGCCCAGCAACTGATGATTGGATAAAGAAGATATGGTATATATATACACAATGGAATACTACTCAGCCATAAAAAAGGACAAAGTCGTCCCATTCACAACAACATGGATAGACCTTGAGGGTATCATGTTGAGTGAAATAAGCCAGACAGAGAAAGACGAAGTCTGTATGACTCCACTCATAGGTGGTAGTTAACATATAGACAAAGAGAATTGATCGGTTGTTACCAGGGGAAAGGGGGATGGGGGGAGGGCACTAGGGGTGAAGTGGTATACCTACAACATGACTAATAATGATGTACAACTGTAATTTCACAAGGTTGTTAACTATCATAATCTTAATAAAAAAAAATAAGCAAAAGATTTGAACAGATTCTTCTAAAAAGATATACTGATGGCATATAACCAATGAAAAGATGCTCAACACCATCAGTCATCAGGGAGATGCAAATTAAAACTATGATGTATGAGATACCCCTAAACATCTATTAGGATGGTTAAAATTTAAAAACTGACAATACCATCTGTTGGAAAGGATGCAGAGGAAATGGAACTCTCATCACCAATGATGAGGAATGTGAAACAGTACAACCACTTTGGAAATCAGTTTGGCAATTTCTTAAAAAAGTTAAACATAAACCCACTATATGAGCCAGCCATTCTATTCCTAGTATTGACCCAAAATAAATGCAAGTATATATCCACACAAAGGCTGGTATAAGAATATTCATAGCAGCTTTATTCGTAATAGCCCAAAACTGGAAACAACAAAAATATCCATCAATAGGTAAATAGATAGACTGTGGTGCATCCATAGAATGAAATACTACTCATCAGTAAAAGGAATGAACTACTGATACACATGAAAACATGAGTGAATCTCAAAATAATTATGCAGAGTGGCAGAAACCAGACAATAAAGAGTAAATACTGTATGATTCTATTTATATAAAATTCTAGAAAATACAAACTAATCTTTAGTGTCGGGAAGTAAATCAGTGGGTGCCTGAGGGGAAGCCAAAAAGGGCAGAAGGGAGGTATTACAAAGGGGCACAAGGAATCTTTTAGGACTGTTTGAGTGTGTTCACCATCTTGATATTATAGGGGTGGTTTCACAGGTGTATACATGTCTTAAATTTATAAAATTGCACACTTTAAATATGCGCAGTTGATTACATGTCACTTACACCTCAACTAAGCTCTTAAATTTTTTTTAAAGAATAATAAATAAAATTTAAAAAAATATATCTAACCAAGAGAAAGCCTGCTTCGTGCTAACTCAGTATTTTCCTTTTGCACCTGGACAAGGAGCTGAAAGACTTTGACAAAATTTGACCTACCACTTAGAAGTATCAAAATACATGTTAAAGTCTTAGATCTGAGATCCTCTGGATTTTTCTGCAATTCAAATCTGGTACACTGGAAAGAAAACATCACATGATTTTGATAAAGACACTGGAAACTTATACCTTTATACCAAAAGGAAATGGTATAAACGAAGACACAATAAAAATCAGGCTGACATCCCCATCCTGCACATCAGAAGCTGTGACTGCTGTTGTGCCGATTTCACAGGCTGCTGAGGATGGAGAGTGCGCTACTGATGCATCCAGCTGCACACTCACAGGGAGACCTGCTCCACGTGGCCACACTGAGTCCAAACAAAGAAACTTGCCACAGCTTCTCATTTTCCTACAATATTATAGATCAAACTCCTTTGCACTCAATTTAAATTTGGAGGCTTTTCCTCCGTACTCTCCATGTTCCCCATTTGACCAATTCCATGGATATTCCTGATTACTTCTCCACATGATGCTTTCTGCAATGTTCAGTGCACACACTGGTCTCAGTTTACATGCACTGAGTATGATAACAGATGACTGGCTCAGGTTTGCTGAAGCAAATCCACTAAAGCGAAGCTCAGTACCTGAGGAGAGAACCTGTGCTCTGCTGTTTGAAAAAGAGAGAGGCATGCTCACCACCCGCTGTTTCCAGGATGCTCCCGCTGTACCCCCGAGGGACACCTCTCACGGAAGCCAGCTGTGGACGCTCACAGTGTGAATGCTCCACAAGGCCGGTGGTGACATCAGGAGGGGCAGAGTGCAGATCTGCTTTTGAAAAACAAACCCAAAATAAAAGTGGCTGTTAATTCAAAAGAGTATTAAGTTGCTATTTCAACCTCATTCAACCAAAGCTTCACTAGCTGAGCTCTAAGCAAGGAATGCAGTATTCTGATTGATTTTGTTTTTCTAGTTGACCAACGTACACTGGGACCCTGTGAACTATGAACTCCCAGACATGGCATGTAGCAATCTGTGTGCGTGTGCATTGTTCAGTTCTCAAAGGGATCTAGACCAGAACAACCAACTACAGCATAGAGACATTTAAAATCAATTGTTATTGGACCATTTTTTGCTATATTACAAAAAAATAGCCAGGCTTCTATAAACTACCCCCCATTCCCTAAAAAAATATGTTGGATGTCATGAAGACAAAAGACCTATGCTGGCTTCAAAGAATAAATCAACAGAGATAAAAACTACCCCCACTGCCAGTTTAACACATCTCACTATTAAGAGACTATAATCAAGTTCTTAGAGCAGAATGTATTAATGTCACATTTAAAGACAAACTGTTAGATACAGAAAATGTTTAAAATCACTCTTTCCATCTTTGTGTTTAATTTTCAGTGTATGGCACATTTATCTGTTGGGAACACTGGCTGACTGTAAGTTGCTACAGCATTATCATTACAATTAGGTCTACCACTGGGAAGGCACCATGTCCGTATCCCACCATAACACTGTGTGCAGACACTTGTCCGCTTGTAAGAATCAACATTAGTCTCTGTCAGTAGAGATCTGTATAATCTGTTTAATTTCTAATGAATATTCCTGCCATCACAAACGGCACCGTAACACTTTATTTCTTTTTATTTTTTTATTTTTTTGGTGATGCAGATTGGCCCTGAGCTAACATCTATTGCAAATCTTCCTCTTTTAGCTTGAGGGAGATTGTTGCTGAGCTAACATCTGTGCCAACCTTCCTCTATTTTATGTGGGATACCACCACAGCATGGCTTGATGAGCAGTGCTAGGTCCACGCCCAGGGTCCAAACCTGCAGCCCCAAGGCCACCGAAGTGGAGTGCACGAAGTTAACCACTACATCACCAGGCTGGCCCCTCCAAGAGTTTAATTTTTAAATTCCAATCATTTGGAATCATTTTATAACCAAGGCAGAACGCAAACTAAGAATTTTTTATGTAGAGAGATTAAATTATATGGAAGCAAAACACAAACTCACTATTTACATAGCAAAATACACCATTTGGAAAAATCTAACTTTAGAGACAGTGTTTTCACAACCCTTGAAAAACCTTAACGTTGATGAAATTAGCACTTTAAAATCTGCCTATCACGAAGTTCTTTCAGTTTAAAAAGAAATCTCTCCACCCTTCCAAATCTGGCAAAAAGAATAAATGATTTTAACAGTATTCATGAAAAAAGACATAAATGATAATCTTAACTACAAAGCACTTTTTAAAATAGCTATTTTAAAAATAAACGAACTACATTCAAAATAAAAATGAACTACTATAACTAAAAATACTGCTTTTAAATATAGGTATTTATATTTGTGTCCAAATGTTTTACGTATTTGATTTCCTTAGTCCAAAATTGAAAATGACATATTTTTAAAATTACCTTTACCTAATATATTCTACCTCAAGTTTTTTACCTAATATATTCTTCTTTCTATATTTCCTTCCTTAGCCCAAACTGAAGAATTCTCTAGGATGATTATTATAATATAGAGAGGGAAATTGAGTATTTTCAGATTTAGAAATTCAAGTCAACCATATCAGCAAACATCTAGCATATGAAGGCTACAATCCACAGTAAGGTATTAAATACAGCCCAAGTTAAGACTGTTAAATTAATCACACAATGTGTATGTGAGGCCAACCAAGTGGGATGGGAGAAGAGATGGTCAAAGCCACACCTGCAGAAGTTGGGAGTCCTCCATCCATGGAGGTGAAAACCCACCTTGTAAATCTTTACAGCCAGAGCCTTTCAGAGAATGAAAACACCTAACTCAAACACGCCTTACGGTTAAGTGCTTTGTTAAAAGAGCCCAGAACCGGGCTGGCCCCGTGGCCGAGTGGTTAAGTTCGCCCGCTCCGCTGCAGGCAGCCCAGTGTTTCGTTGGTTCGTTCCTGGGCGCGGACATGGCACTGCTCATCAGACCACGCTGAGGCAGCGTCCCACATGCCACAACTAGAAGAACCCACAACGAAGAATATACAACTATGTACTGGGGGCTTTGGGGAGAAAAAAGAAATAATAAAATCTTTAAAAAAAAAAAAAAAAAAGAGCCCAGAACCACTGAAAGTCAAGGGCTGTCTGGTTAAACATTTTGAACTGTGCCCAATCTGTCATGCTAAATATGCTTTTATTTCTAACCCACCAGGAAACAACATTTACAACAGCTCAGCAATGGCTAATATACTCAAACTATAAATGTTCTGCTTACTTTACTACACTGTCTCACCTGCAACAGAGCTTCAAGAAGCAGAAATAAGGTAAAAGAACATCCAAAACTACTTTTTCTCACACCAGAAATATCTGTGTATTTCAAATAAGTCAAATCACCGTCACAAACAGAGAAAAAATTTAACAGTGCAAAAGCTGTTTTTCAAGCTATCTACTCTAAACTCCTTGAGGAAAGGCGCACAGTAACCACTAGTCATTCAAAGGACACTAAGGAGAGCTACCAAAACAATCTGGTGGGCTGTTTTCCAAAGGGTCCTTTTCTTGTAAAACAAGCAGCCTGGCACAGCCCTGATAGCCCGACCTCCAGACTCTCCTGTTACCCTAGGGATCTTGGTGGCTTCTCTGTGTGCAGGAAGCAGAGTGAGGAGTCATGAGTTCTCACCTAAGACTTACATCACAGCAGAAGACAAATGCTCAACAGAAATGTGCAGACTTCGTATACTGACTCAACAAATAAAAAATGAGGAGCATCAGCGATGTGCTCACAGAGGACGCTGAGACAGAAGTTGCTGGCTACTAAAAACACCTGATTTACTCCCAGTCCAGCCAAATGACCAAGATTTTACACAAAAGCAGCTCAGCACCAGTGCCTGCCTGAAGACTGTTTCACTCACTAGGACCCCACTGCAAACACCATCCTTCCTGGGTGCACTGCTGGTACACCATTTCAATTTTAGCAGAACAGCAACTAACAGTAAAGAAAATGAACAAGAATCAAGAAAACTGTGTGTTAGCCCTGGCTTTACCACTAAGCCAGCTGTGTGATCTCAGGCAAGTTACAATCAACCTGATGTTGTGTCTTCCATCCATATCTAGAAAAAAGAGGGGGTTAAGATGAGGCTTCAACAATATTGATTGCACGATCTAAGGAGTACATTTTTTTTAAGGGACTAGTGCGAGAATGTATGTGGGCTTTGCATGCCAGCCACACACAGCTAACTAACTATGCTACTATTTTTGTTTAAAAAATATCATTTCAAATGATGACAAGTTTGCAATATTTTCCTTTCTAAGTTTAATATAATTTCAAGGATTAGATGATTTGGAAAAGATATACGTATCTTCATGATTTAGCTTTCACTGACATCTCTTTTCAGGTTGAAGGGTTGTTTAATCCGGTATGTGGAAGAAGAAAAGCCAGACCATGGCTACAGCCCCAGCTCCCTGCCTTGGGACCACCCAGGAGCAGGGACAACTGACAGCTCCACAGCTGTGCATACAAAGCAATGAGCAAAGGGAGACAGTGTAGAGGCCACAGGCCAAGAGTGACTCTCAGGAGCAACCACGGTCACATCCAACTGACCATGCACCCTGCACCTGCCACCTGTGCCAGACCACCCCTCCAGAGCAGGAGACAAGACATCAAGAAACTCCGCGCACTTCTCGGGGTCCACAGGGGTGGCCCACAAGCCACAGGATCTGGGACTGCCAGACCACAGAAGCATCAAGAACTACTTTTGTTACCAAAAAGACATTTTTCTAGATGAAAAAGAGAAGGTGGGTCTTGATGAGCGCAGAGGCACCCCTGTCCTGGAGGGGCCATGGCAGCTGTTACTGACCTATGTGGGCGTGGGCCGCAGAGCCTGCGAGCGTGGCGGCGGGTCTCCCTCCCGGGTGAGATGAGGTGGAGGATGCAGAGGATGAGGTGGACGAGCCCTGAATGACCCGGTCGAGCCAGGGCTCGACGTTGGAATGGCTCTGGAGCGAAGTGGAGGCAAGTCGCCCGGGTCGCCGTAAAGAGCCCTCATCTTCTGAGGCAGACGACGTGTCTGTGGTTAAAATAACGACGACAGGCATGATGTAGGGACAAGTCCATGAGCGGGTGGTTCCCACACTGGCACCTGGGTTGCCCAGGCCTGCACTGGACATGCTTTGTGCACTTGCACAGCTGCGCCCAGATGTGGTTGCCCTCACCCTACCAGGGCCTACATTTGACCGACTATAAGATCCAAGGGCCCTACTCAGGACACTGGTTTCACAACTCCAGCTTCCCCAGAAGACATAGCTTCCGGGGCACCACACACTGGCAGTAAAGACAGCCCCAACTCCAAACCAGCCTCAGCACATTCCTCAGTGGGGTCTCCAGTTCCAAAGGAGACCCAAGTGTTGAGTGCTCAGTGAACACTCAGTATTACTACTGGGTGTCCACTCTGAGCCCCACACCACCTCCACACACGGCTGGACATTCCTGGGGAGGGCCAAGCTACACCTCCTGGGGCAGAGTGGTGGCCACAGGGGCCACAGCCCAGAGCCCTGCCTCAAGGCCTTGCTGGGTCTACCTGCATCCTGTTAGGGAAGCAGGAATGAGCTCTGAAAAGAATTCCTTCCCAATACAACAGCCTCAGTCAATGAAATTTACTGTGAATTAAGGTTCTATTAAGTCAGTACAACTGTGCATTTTATTATGGGTTTCACAATTATTAAAAAGTTCTTTAAAAAGTGGGTAGTATCTATAGTTATATTTAGTAAAAACAATAACTTGACAGCCATTTCTAAGATTTTTTTTCAACAATGTAAACTTCTTTTTTTCTGTAGCAAGGAAGCGTTATCAAAACCACTAAACTATCTTGTGAATCTGGTGTGTTCGTTTTTACTATATCATCAAACCAAAAACTAATGTCACCAGTTTCATGACTTAAATAATAAGTTGGGCAACAGTAGTTAAGTGCACAGATAACGCAGTCGCTAAACACTATCAACATCTTGTGTAGTTTATTAAAACACATTACTGGTGAAGAGAAGCTCCATATAAATCTTCATTTCTAATGGTAACATCAACAAAACAATAATAACAAAATAAATCAAAAAACCCTCCAAATAGCCTTATACTTTCCCATTTAAAGCCTGGTAACAACACAGTAAATAATAGTTAATAAGATGAGAACAATTTTAAAATCGTGAATTCAGGGAACTTTAGCATTCTACTAGGCACTTATTTGAGGTTCTTCTCTTTACTAAAAGACACAAATAGCACCTCAATAAAAAATTGAAATCTGTAGAAAGCAAGTATCCCTGTGGGTAAGAGTCATACCATGTAGACTACGGATTTTCAGGTAAGGAATATTGCACATATACAAACAGTCTTAACCTTCAATTTTTCCAAATTCTCACCACAGGTCAGAAGGATATTCCAACTCAATGGGAAACAAATGTTAGGACATCAGGCTTGTGAAACACCCACATAACCCATTCCTGAGATCGTTTATCATTACCTGGAGGGGTGTAGGTTTCCACAGACGAATGCACAAGAACAGAACGTCTTTTCGAAGGCATAGGCATCTTCCTCTCTTTGTACTTGGCCAAAGCTGCTTGCACGGCTTCAGTGTGAACATCTACACAGAAACAACAGCAGTAAAATACTTTTCATAAGACTGGTTACAAAGTAATAAAATTGAACTTCCTGTTTTTATTTGTTTTCATTGAGTACAAAAGGAACATTTCTTTAAATATCCCTTTGTTTGCAGATTTGACTTTGGAACCATGTAAATATTTTCATAGTTATAAATCAAAACTAAATAAAAAAGAAATCCCCCAAATTGAAAATAAAATGAACCTAAATGTGTCTCTAGTTGTTGGCATGAACTATTCCAAATGACTTAAAACACTGCAGTTAGACTGTTTAACCTGTTCCTCTAGAGATATCTACTCAAGACAAAAAGAACTGCATAAGAAATTTAAACCCTTGTCACACTGTTTGTGGTAGTGAGGGCACCGTCACACTGCAATGTTTGTAGCACAAATGAAGAGTGGTGTGATAGTGTGCTTCTATCATCCCTGGGAAGCCAGACACTCAGGAAAGAGAGAAGAGCTACAAATGCAGGTAAAAGAAGGGACGAAAACTCTGCAGTCCTGAATCAGAATGGAAAATATCAGTATGGACGCATGTGGTACTTTGTCTTTAAACAGAATGTCTTACCTCTATCCACCGAAAATGTCTAGAAACAACAGTCAGCCCAACAGCAAGGACTATCCCTAGTATGTAGACTGTAGTCTTAAAATTCCATCCTTACTAAAAGGACCCTGAGAAATGGCAGATTCTAGGCCCGGGGCAGGAGATGCACAGATGAGCCTAGAACATCTTATCCTAACAGTCAATGAGGACAGGATCAAACACCACAAAGGCTGTGGAGCTGAGTGGAAGACATTTGCAAAGGCTAAGGATGACACAGTTTGAATCTCAATACGGATAAGTGCTAGAGTGGATTGAATATCAAATGCGATACTAAAAAACAAGATAAAAGAAAAAGGAAGGAAAAGAGGAAGCAAAATCAATTGGCTGCCATGAAAGGATGCCAGTGACCCAACCCATTATTTTGGAAAGGAGTAAATAAATGAAAAGAATTGAGCATTTATCCTGGATCTCCTGTAGTAAGTGAGGAGAAGTTTCTCTTGACAGCAGTATGAATGAGGACGGATGACAGAATCCATTTCACCATTTTGCAACCTTAATGAATTAACAGATCGAGGAACTGAGTGTCACTGGCTGCCAGCACCCCAAGGAAGAGAGAGAATCAGGCGTACTGTGCCTCTTGATGGAAGAACACAGTCCCATCTCTGAAGAAGTCTTATGAACAACTGAAAACCCTCACCTGACCCTCATGGAGCCTAGGAAGCTGAGGAGCTAAGGACTACATCATAGAGGAGCCATCAAACACATAGCCCAGGTTCTTCCACAGACTGGAGGGAGGGAATCCATGAATTAAGAAACAGTAAAAACACCTATCAACCATTAGTGATATATACATCTTATTTGGATCCTGGGTCCAAATAAACTTTTTAAAAAGCCATACGAACATGTGGATATTTGATATTAAGGAATTATTGTTTATTTTGTGATAATAACATTATCTTTTAGAGGAACATACATTCTTTTCAGATACAGAGACCAGGAATATTATCACAACTAAATGAAATAACACAAGCTCTGAGATTTGCTTCAAAATCATATGGGAAGAGAGGAAGTAGGTGGGTGAAGATGAATGAGTACAAGACTGAGCACGCTTGGGAGCTGCGGATGATGAATCCAGAGGGGTTATTACATTATTAAGTCCACTTTTGTACATGTTTAAATTTTTCTCCAACAAAATGTTTTTAAAACATTTAGAAAACTTACAGTGAAATGGTTCATAGGGTGCTAGTCTGGAAAAATGAAAAATTCACATCTAGATGTATTAAAATAAAATCTGCCAACATCAAAGACAATAAGACAATTCTAAAAGCTTCCAGAGAGAAAGGGTAAATCATCTTGAAGGATCAAGAAACAGACTGATATAACTCAATAGTAACCACTAGATGCAAGTAGGCAACATAGTCAGAAGAAAAGTGTTGAACCTAGAATTTTGTATCCAGCCAAATTATCACTTGAACATGAAGGTCTAATAAAAATATTCCCAGGCATACAACTGAAACACTCATGGAGGAAGGTGCTCGAGAGAGAGAGACAAATCCAAGAGCAACAGCAACAGATATGGCAGTGACTGTGAGCACACACTTTAAACTTTATTGCTGTCTTAGAAACAAATAAAAACATACAAAAAGATTAAAAACACCCAGAACTAAAAATCTAGACAATATCAACACAATAAGATATAAACCAACAGATCCAAGAAGCTCAACAAACCCCAAGCATAAGAAACATAAAGAAAACCATGCCAAGGCACATCCTAATCAAATCACTCTTAACCAGTTATAAAGAGAAAAATCTTAAAAGTGCCAGAGGAAAAAAAAGACACATTACACACCAGGGAACAGTGATAAAAAACAAACTTGGTGGAATGACAATACTGATTTCAACAATTATTATTAAGCTACAATCATTAAGAGAGCATGGTTTTGTCATAAAGACAATTACATCAATAGATCAGAATAGAGTCCAGAAATAGAATCACACATATATGTGCAATTGCTTTCAGACAAAGGAGCAAAGGCAATGTATTCCTCACAAATGGTGGGGGACAACCAGATATCCATATGCAAAAAAATAAGCTTTGATCCACACCTTGGACTCATACTAAAATTAACTAAACTATGGATCATAGATCCTATTTTATTTAAGGTAAAACCTAAAACTAGAAAACTTACAGAAGAAGACACAGGTGAGAATCTTTGTGACTTTGGGTTAGGTGAAGATTTCTCAGATACAAGAACAAAAGCACTATGCATTAAAAAAAATTGATACGTTGGACTTCATTAAAATTAAAACCTCTGCTCTTCAAAAGTCACTTGAAGAGAATGCAAAGACAAGATAAAGCCTAGGAGAAAATATTAGCAAACTGTATTTATGATAATGGTCTGTGTTCATAAAATAAAGAATTAGAACTAGAATAAAGTTCACAAGGGCAGAAGCAGCTTGTTAACACGGGTTACATGGAAATGGATTGGAGGAGGATGGGGAGTAAGGAAAAGAGCAAGACAGGAAGGAAGGGGAGGGAAACTTTTTATGTGATCCCACTCATGGAACAAATACACGCAAGTGTGTGTTTTTGCGTTGAGGGCTGAAAAAGATGGTGCTCAGTGAAATGCTCATGGTGGTTGTCTCAGGACTCAGAGAGTTCAGGTGTCCTTAAACTTGGTGTAATATTTTATATTACATGTATTATTTATATAATCAGAAAAGAAACTATTATCAGTGTGACAAAGTTTTTTAAATGCGTATTAAATTGGTAAGAAATTATCTGATCAAAAATTTCTCAAATCAGTTCATCACACTCCCATGTTGACATAACATCTAAAATCTTAACATCCTTTTTGGATATTCCTAAAACAAAATGGCCACTTCTTTATCTCTGTTGAAAGTTTTTCTTTATTAAAAAAAAGGCTTATCAAAAGAGCTTAAATATAAAGGAAATATACAATCACACAATGGTGAAAATGTTATTAAACAGGTGAAATAGAGTGCTCCAAAGTTGTTGATATGTAACCTAGTAATTTAAAACATGAATTCTTCCCATGGGTATTCTGATAATTTAAATAAAATATCAGAGACAAATTTAAACGTTGATAAAAGCACTGACAGAATGGCAGAAAACTAATTAGAAGGAAATCTTCAAAATTAGAAAAACAAAAAATACTAAAACATCTATGGTAGTAAAGCTGCTCCATACTGTACAAAAATTACTTATACCAACCCCAAAGTTCTAGGCAAAAAAATGGAAAAAAAATGTCCAAAGAAATTATTCTAATCGGGGGCAAGGAAGATTTCTCCAGAGACTTTTATAAGCATCCCCCAAGAAGAGAGCACTTACACTACAGGTTACATTCAAACATACTGTAGTTATATTAAGGTTAAATTTTTTCTTGGAGAATATGATGATATGGTACATTATCGTTCAAGTGAAGATAATTTCTTCAGTAGACATTTTTAGCAAAGAAAAAACCGGAAGACTTAGAGTCCAAAAGTTGAGGTCTACCCCCTCTCTGGTCCCTACCTGACCGGAAGCGCTCATCCCGTGAGTTGGTGGGCCGAGGCTTCTGCTGTTTGGGCACTGTGGTCGTGGTTTGTGAGGGCCCAGGGATCCTATTCTCAGCTTGTAGAGATGGATCTACTCCTGAAACACAATTTTATAGGAATTTCTTATTTAAACAACTTGCTTTTCCAATTATGGAAAAATCCATTTAAAACAGCACAAACAACTTCTTATATGTTGCTACACAGCATACATGTACCAAAAACAATGATCCAAGCGTATGTACCCTGTGGTGGCCCTCGAAGCCCAGAAGACCCGAGTCTAGAAGTCAGAGATAGAGCTGTGGATGTCCACTTTGAGCTCTCTTTCTCCCCACAGCGCCTGGCCCAGCCCAGCCCTGCCTCCATCCACCATCTCTTCTCCACCATCCACAAGAAGGGTGACCATCACAGAGCCATCACAGGCCCCATCAGCACAACAGGCAGCCACTCGGGGCAGACTCTCTAGGGAAGGTCCTTTGAAAGTGCATTTCTGCATCATAAATATTTCCTGAATCGGAAATGGCCCTGCCCCTTTTCCTGGCACTGTCCATGGTGTTAGCAAACTCAGTGAGAAACAGCCCACAAGCAATCACTAGGGGGTCACCAGTCACCCTTAGACACAGGCAGAAAAGAAGGGGAACGGTGGAGAAAAAGACATGAGAGGCATAGATAACAAGGACAACTGTAGAGCAGAGTGCTGAGATCAGGCCCCACTGCCTCGGCCTGCATGCCTGAGTGCTGTCTCCAAACCCACCTGCGGATGGCTCTGCACACTCTGTCGCCAGGCCGCCCGCTCTCATGTCCACAGCCCCTGACCACACAGGCCCTCAGGACAACGGGTGGTGAGTAAGGGAACAGGGTACAAGCATGCAGGGTCATCAAAGAGAATCCCTGGTGTTGAGTCCTAATTTGCTGACACAAATCAAAGCCTTCAGCTGTGCTTCATCAAAACAATCTGTTTAACTTTAGCCTTTGTTTCAAGATGTCTCATAAGATTGGCCAGCAGGGATTTCAGCCCTATTGGCTTCTCCAGCCCTCATCACTCCGTGAAAAGAGGCTGTCTACCCCCACCTCGAACCCAGTGGGTCATTGACTGCTGGCGGACACAATGTGGCAGAAGTGACGTGGTGTGGCTTCCAAGGCTGGTCATGAAATGCAACACAGCTCCCACCTCGCTCTCTGTGACAACACACTGAGAGGACATGTGAGAGGACAGAGGCAGCCCAGGAGCCCAGCTCTAGGCTGCCTGAGTCTCCCAGCACCAACGCCACAACTGTGTTGAGGAGCCCGCACAGGACACGGGCTCTGGCTCCACAGACAGGGAGGAGCTACCCACAGTGCCTGGCTAAACTGCAGATTTGTGAGCAGAACACATAGGGTCACTGTTGTTTGAAGTACCTCATTTTGGGGTGGTTAGTTATGTAGCACTAGAGAATGAGAACACTCCGTCTGGAAATCAATGTTTAACTCTTCAAAATTTGAGCATATATGCATGTATACACATACATGCTTAGAGCAATACTGATCAGTACTGCTATTGGCTTTTTGTTTCTTGCGACTGGATAGAACTACTTTAAAGTTCATAATGGAGAATACATAGAATCTTATTCATTGTGGATTATAAACAGGCATGTTGCAAAGTAATATATATGCACATGGACATCCTTACACTTAATTTCCAAAATATGGGTGCCTTTATTCTTTGAGATGGATTCATTTATTCAACAAAGATACAAAAGCCAATCTGAAATTACTGGATAAAAGGAAAGGTATATTTTTAGTTTTAAGTGATATCAAGAGATAACTTTCCAAAAAGGTTAGAGTGATTCGCACTCCCACGAGCAATGTAGAAAAGCGTCACTTCCCCACATCCTTGGCAGCATTGATGTTATAAAAAGTTTTAGTATTTTGCCAATCTGATAGGAGAAAAATGATTCACTTTAATTTGCATTTCCATATCTACTGGTGGAGTTGAACATAATTTAATGTTTATTGCCCACCCAAATTTCCTCTTCTTTGAATTTCTATTCATTATACTCAGCTAATGAGTCCCTCTAAAAGACCCACAGGAAGCCCTGGTCTGCTGGGGACACTACCCTGGACTATGCACACATTCCAGAGCCGTGGCCCAGCTAGTGGCAGCTCAGTCATTGTGAAATGTGGTCACTTCTACAGAACCAAACATACTTGCTTTTCTTTTCCATTCTAAATTCCAGCTCTCCTATCTTGTAACCCCAGCTCAAAGGTTATTCAAATATCCTCCTGAATTTAACAGTATTTTATAATTACAAACATATTTAGAGCTCTAATCCTTCCGCAGTTTATGTTCACTAATGGTGGAAAGGAAGAGGATCTCAGCCCTGTTGCCTCCAGAGGGATGGCATCAGTTAGTAAATAAATCCTGCCTCCTTCGAATCCTCCTAAATCGTTTCTAGACCTGCTTCCCTTCCACTGATTAAGTCTTCTGCCCCATCTGCCAACACCCTCCTGCTGTGACTATGAAGTTTACATAATCAGGTTTATTTTCTTACGAGTATTCTTTTCAAAACCGTATTGGCTACTCTCAGAACTCTTCTCCTTCAAATGGGTTACTATTTCCAATCCCAGGTTTGGGAAGAAAATCTGCCACAGGTATTCAGATTGGACTACATTATGTTCACACATTAATTTGGAAACTGCCAGTTTTATAATATTAAGCTTCTTCATTTAGGAAATTGGTATGTTTCTTCATATTTTAGAATCTTACTTATTTCTTTCAAAAAGATTTTATAATCCAAATGCAGGTTCTGTGGCTTTCTTGCTAAATGTATTAATAAGCGTTTGACAGTTTATCATCGTGAATAAGAGTTTTTTCATTAATAGAAATATTGCCAGAGAAAAGCTTGCATATTTCTTGCATATTTGTCTTCTATAAACCAAAAACTCTTACTAATTCTAATAGTAAGTAAGCCGTCACCTGAGCTTTCAAGGTATAAAATAATGCCTTCCATAAGTGAAGATGGCTGTCTTTTGTCTCACTACTCATCCTTCATCGTCGTCTCGTCTCGTTGCATTGGCAGCAGCCACCAGAATTAAGTGGTGCAGGAGCAGGCACAGTGAACACACCTGTCTCGTCACCCTTGGAAGAGAAATGCTGCAGAGCATGGTTGACAGTTGCTGTTCATGTTTGGCAAATGGGCTTCAAGACGTTTCAGTAGTTTCCTCCAATTCCAATTTTACTCAGTTTGTTTTTGGTTTATTTTGGATGAATGAATGTCAGTATATAAAGAGTCTTCTTAATATTCTTTTTGTTGATTTATTATAAAATATATCATACCGATACAAGCAGTATAAAGCATGTGTATGGTTTACGAATTATTACACAGAAAAGAACCAAGGTAACAACGACACTACTAAGCTTGAACACTCAAGTGCCTTAGGAGCCCCCTGGCCCCTCCAATCTCACCCCACAAGGAAACAGCGTGCTGACGTCAGTGAAAACCATCCCCTTGTCTTTCTTTACCGACTACATATGGGTTTCTAAACAGTGCAGTTTGGCATGTTTTTAAACTTATCTTGGCTATATTCATTTGTAATTGTTTCTTTCATGCCTCACGATGTTTATGAGATTTGTCCTTGCAGACACATGTTGGTCTTTAGGCTTCCACTGTTTGGATCTCCCTGTATGGATTTCCATTGTACAGATTTCCACTGTATGGATTCCTCTGGACAGATTCCCCTATACGGATTCCCCTGTAAAGATTTCTACTGTATGAATTTCCACTGTATGGATTCTGCTGATGGACGTTTGAGATCTTGGCTGTTGAGGGATATAATGAACATTTCTGTGCGCAGGGCAGGTATAAGGTGCAAACGTACAGAATTTCTCAAGGGCGTGCATGCACCTGAAGGAGAACTGCTGTCACCTCTGCACCTCTTCAACTGCCCCAGCTGTCCACATTCCCCACTGTCTGAATCCTCTCCAACACCCCGAGGTAGGTTATAGCTTTAATTTGCATTTCTCTGATTACTACTGAGATTAAGCATCTTTTTGTTTGCTTGTTAGCTATCAGAATTTCCTCTTATGAAATACTTATTCAAGTCTTTAGCCCATTTTTCTGCTGGACTTTTATCATGTTGGAGAACTTTCTGGCTATTTAAGTTTAAATTAATTAAAATTAAATCAAAAATTCAGTCTCTCCATCACACTAGCCACATTTCAAGTGCTCAACAGCCATATGTGGTTAGTGGTTACTACACTGAACAACGGAGCTACAGAACATCTCCATTATCACAGGCAGTTCTCTTGGACGGTGCTGTTTTCTATGTTCTTTTCCAGTTCTCTGTTATCTTGTCCCATTGTGTGGATTCACTTTAATCTCTTTATGGTGACTTCTGATAAAAAGGAATTCTTAATTTTAATGTAGTCTAGTTTACCAATCTTTTTCTTTATGGTTGCAGCTTGGTACTTTAGTGACTTAAATCCTATCTCAAGATGGTGATAGTTTTCCTCTATGATCTTCTCAAGGTGCTTTGGTTTTTGCCTTTCACATTTAGGCCTTTGATACACCTGGAACTGGTTTCTGGGTCCAATGTTGTGTGTCTTACATACAGATAAGGAACTAGGCCAGCACAATGACCTGCAATGTCGCCTCTACTAAGCCCAGTCTCCACATGTGTGCATCTGTGTCTGGGCTCTATGTCCTCTGCTAATCTAGCTGTCTACTCTTGCCCCAAAACCATGATGTCTTAATGATGATAGCTTGATGTTAATTCTTCATATGCTGGTATGGTAAATCCTCGTTCTTTTTTTTTTGAGGAAGATTAGCCTGGAGCTAACTACTGCCAATTCTCTTCTTTTTGCTGAGGAAGACTGGCCCTGAGCTAACATCTGTGCCCATCTTCCTCCACTTTATACATGGGACGGCTACCACAGCATGGCCCGCCAAACAGTGCCATGTCCGCACCTGGGATCTGAACTGACAAACCCTGGGCCGCTGAGAAGCGGAACGTGCGAACTTAACCAATGCACCACTGGGCTGGCCCCCAAATCCTCGCTCTTTTTTCAGCATATTTTGAATCTCTTGGCCCTTTAAACTTGCATATAAATTTTAGAATTAGCTGGTTAAAGTCCACACATACAAAAAAATCTGTTGAAATGATGAATGTGCTGACTCTACAGATCAATCTAAGAAGGGAAGAACTGACATCTCTACAATATTTGTTCTTAACCTAAGTAAGGCAATGTTCCTTACAATAATTATAAAAATAATCATGTTCTAGGGGCTGGCCCCGTGGCCGAGTGGTTAAGTTCGCGCACTCCGCAGCAGGCGGCCCAGTGTTTCGTTAGTTCGAATCCTGGGCGCGGACATGGCACTGCTCATCAGACCACGCTGAGGCAGCGTCCCACATGCCACAACTAGAAGAACCCACAACGAAGAATACACAACTATATACCGGGGGGCTTTGGGGAGAAAAAGGAAAAAATAAAATCTTAAAAAAAAAATTAAAAAAAAATCATGTTCTATAATTACAAAAATAAAATAAATCCTATTTGGGAATGAGATCTATACCAAACCAGAGCTTTAAATTATAATCTATGCCTTTGGATTTTATTATTTAATATTAGACACATCATTTGCCCAATCCTTCTTAATAAAATATGAAACATACAAACGTTAAACTCTACAATCAATTTTTAATCAAGTTTTATGAGACAATATAATTGTTACAAAACACTTGAGTGTGTTGACCTTACCTTGAATAAGTGGTATATAACGTGCAAGAAGCTTTGCCCTTTTCTTTTCATATCCTTTTTGAGTGATGTCACCTAAAACAACAATGAAAAAAGAGAATTAAATTTCTTCTAATGTTTCAAAATTTTTGAATTAAAAATTAATTCATAATGGAAAAACTGGAAAGACTAATGTCCTTCAACTGGTGACTGGATAAACAAACTATGATGCATCCATACAGTGGCATACTATTCACCAGTAAAAAGGAACAAACTATTGATCTAAACAACAATTTGCATAGATCTGATATGCCTATTGCTAAGTGAAAGAAGCCAGACTCAAAGGCTAGTGAGTCCCTTCAAAATGGAAGTGAGGGAAGGGCAGACCATCAAGGGGTACAAGGGAATTCTGGGGGGTAATGAAGCTGTTCTATGTTTTAATTGTGGTGGTGTTCTACAATTGTACGCATTTGTTAAAAACTTACAGAACTGCATACCAGAAAGGGTAATTTTACTGTATGGAAATAACACTTCAATGTTTAACAACTGTGATCAGCATCCCTGAGGAGCTTGGCAAAAATGCAGACTCTGAGGCCATTCTCCAGACTGACAGAGTCTGAATCTTCATTTCACCAAGATCCCTACATGATTCCTGTGCAGGGTCAAGTTGTGGAACCACTGTGTAAGGGACCCACAGAAAAAGAGCCCTAGCAGCCCATGCAGTGTCCCTGGGCAAAGACTCAGGAAAAAGGACAGGTGTCCTGATAAATTATCATAAAGAACAGCCTAAAAACTAATTAAACCATCTAGGAACAAGAAAGGAAATGTATCTTCAAGGAAATACTTGTCCATCTAAGGACATCATTTGGTTTCTAGACAGAGCTCCGAGTGCTCACAGTGATCTGTCGTGTTTTGGAGACTTTATTTAGACTGAAAATACATATTACAATTCCCACTAGTAGCTTGCTCCTTGGGTGAACCGTGTTCAACAGAAAGCTTTCAGTGTTTTGCAAGCCCTCCTCACCCCCTCCCCACTCTCCCCTCTCCCTCACCCCAAACAAATAAGCAAAGGGTCAAGCTGCTGGCAATCAGAAGATACAGGCTGCTATCACTTGTTGAGTGCTTCACCAAGTATTTCCTTTAGATAAACTTGACCGCAGCATTTGTTGTGTCAAACAGCCAACACCTTTGAATGCCTGACATCTAAATTAAGCCTCACAGAAAGTCTCTGGGTAGGCATTAATATGCCATCCTAGAGAAGAGGAGTCTGAGGTCAGGGAAGCAGTGGGTCCTCCTGCCAGCCAAGCATGAGTTGCTTTGGGTCCAGGCCAGGCTACCACACAGTGCTGGTGGCCTCAAGCACCCTGCCCTCTGCACAGAGCTTCCACTTTGACAACAGCTCGTTCAGTCAGGCCCCTCCCCACAGAGCCTCTCTCATTCAGTCTCATCTATCCTTTCCTTTATTTATCCCTCTGTCCCCACCTTATTTCCCCACCACCCCCACAGGAACACTATTCTATTGCATTTAGTGACTTTTAATTTGACTATGTTCTGCAGAATGTATACTGCTTTGTGTCCATGTATTTTTACTTTACCTGAATAACATTACATTATAAATCTCACGCTATCGTCTATTTTTTTTCACCAAGCACTGAATTTTTAAGATCAACCCATCTGTGATGCAGTGAGGATACCTAATCCACTGCTGACTGCAGTGGCCCTTGGGGTGTGTCATCCTCATCTTACCCACTCACTAGACATTCACACACCCAATCGGATCTAGGATATGATTTTTTGTTTCATTTATTAAGCTTCAACTTGTGAACAACTTTAAAGCACATGTATTCTTTAAAGCAATATCTGCTAAAAAAAATTGTTTCCTCTGGGATATACGAAAATACATAATTGAGACAAATTTAAATGAAAATTAAATATTGCTACACTAAACTAAAACTGATAAACCCTTATTGAAAAGCAGAGCATTTGATTTTCCAGGATATTTAAAAATTAGGTATTCATTTCCTAGAAAGAGTTCCTTCTTACCTTCCCATTTCAAATGAACATTGATATGGTGAAGGTACAAAAAGAGCAATCAGAAATGAAACATGCTAACTCCCTGTCTGATGTTCATGATATCCCAAAAGCTGTCTCACTTTTTTTTACTGAACCAATTGAACATAACCAGCTACACATTTTCATGTGTAATCAGTTACCATATTTTCACGTATCTAGCTTAGAGGCTAACCCAACACACCATTGAAAACAAAGCTTCCACCCGCACAGAGAGCAAGGTAGAATTTCAAAATAGAATCCAGATACAAAACTAATAAGCTAATAAAGGGACTCGAATCCAAGTTTTCTGACCCCAAGCTCATTAAACACTAAAGAGACAAACAGCAGAACCAGGCTCCCCAATCCACTGTACAGAACTCAGGTAACCCTCACCTGACAGCCAGAGGGAGTCTCAGATAAGGTGGAGCTCTCCCCTGGCCGAGCACCCAGGCACCTGCGAGACTTTGGAAAAACGCCACAGCCCATCCTCGGAACGTGCTTCCCTAATGGTCTGTGAGCTAGCAGGCTAGTTCTTACTAGCCCTTTAGGTGGGGGTTCAATGTGTAGTTGACCTCCACTGCCGCAACCAAAGTCACTTGGGATTACAGATGCAAAATCCCAAATAACATCTCCAAGTCCCTAACTCAGCAACATAATTTCTAAAAACCTATTCTCAAAAACACTCAGCAACTCCTTAAGATCACAGGAACAAGGATAGGCAGGATACATTATGTATAACAGCAAATAATGGGAGACAACCTAATTTTCCATGAAAAAAGAAGAAAGAAGTAAATACACTGCCATATATCATTACTATAGAATACTGTTGGTCCTAAAAAAATACTCTGTTATTTGGGAGGTGGGTTGGGGGCGTTTATAATCTACATGGATTCAGGATGTCCTATTGAGTAAAAAGAGTTAAGCTGAAAACCCATGTATATACAGAATGATCTAATTCTGGTAAAAATAGATAAATAAAACTATATTTATATGCATGTAGGTGTGTATATTTCTGTGTGTGCAGAAAATGTCTGGAGGGCTGCCCAACAAATTAACAGTGATTTATTTATTTAGTGTGGGGTGAGTGAGATAGATTTCATTTTTTACTTCATACGTTTTTGGGTTTTTGTTTTGGGTTTTTTTTTTTTTTTGGTGAGGAAGATTTGCCCTGAGCTAACATCTATTGCCAATCTTCCTCTTTTTTTTGCTTGAGGAAGATTAGCTTTGAGCTAACATCTGTGCTGGTCTTCCTCTATTTTGTATGTGGGATGCCTCTGTAGCATGGCTGATGAGTGGAGTAGGTCCACACCTGGGATCTGAACCTGCAAACCCAGGCTGCCAAAGCAGAGTGTGCATAACTTTAATCACTTGGCCACTGGGCCAGCCCCCCACATTTTCTTTTCCTGTTTTACTTTGGGGGTGGGATGAGGAAGATTGGCCCTGAGCTAACATCTGTTGCCAATCTTCCTCTTTTTGCTTGAGCTAACATCCATGCCAATCCTCCTCTATTTTGTATGTGGGATGCTGCCACAGCATGGCTTGATGAGCAGTGTGTAGGTCCACGCCTGTGATCCAAACCCACGAACCCTGGGCCGCCAAAGTGGAGCATGAAAACTTAACCACTACACCACTGGGCTGACCCCAACACACTTTTGAACTCTTTAAATTTTTTATCACAATAATCACATAGTCCTTTGTAATTAAGAATATATGGAAGATGGTTTGATAATGTACTATGATTATGTAAGATGTTATTGCAGGAAACTGAATGAATTCTACATACTAGTTTTGCAACTTCTTATGTGACTAAAATTATTTCAAAATAAAAAGTTAAAAAAGTATATGGGGTGGGGGCAAGCTCTGTGGCCAAGTGATTAAAGATCCATGTGCACTGCTTCGGTGGCCCAGGTTTGCGGGTTCAGATCTCAGATGTGGACCTACTCCACTCATTTGCCATGCTGTGGAAGCATCTCACATACAAAAAATGGAGCGAGATTGGCACAAATGTTTGCTCAGGGATAATCTTCCTCAAGCAAAAAAAGAGAAGGATTGCCAATGGATGTGAGCTCAGATTGAATCTTCCAAAATAAACAAATGAAATAAAATAAATAAATAAGTAAACAAACACATATGGGAGAGACTATATAAAATTGGTGTTATTTCTTTTTTAAGTGTCTGATAAAATTTATCAGTGAAAACATGTGGGCTTACAAATTTATTTTCCAAAAGGTTGGGTTTTTTCTTCTATCTTTTGCTGTATTCTACTTTTTTTTTTTTTTTCCTTTTTCTCCCCAAAGCCCCCCGGTACATAGTTGTGCATTCTTCGTTGTGGGTTCCTCTAGTTGTGGCATGTGGGACGCTGCCTCAGTGTGGTCTGACGAGCAGTGCCATGTCCGCGCCCAGGATTCGAACCCATGAAACACTGGGCCGCCTGCAGCAGAGCACGCGAACTTAACCACTCGGCCACGGGGCCAGCCCCTGCTGTATTCTACTTTTTAAATTAAGACGATTTATTTATTTTAGAGCAGTTTAAGCTTTAGGGCAAAACTGAAGTCAAGGTACAGAGAATTCCATACATTCTCTACCCCCACACATGCAAAGCCTCCTCCATTGTCAACATTTATCAACAGAGTGATATATTTGTTACAATTGATGAACAACACTGACACATCATAACAACCCAAAGTCCATAGTTTAATTATGGTTCACTCTTGGTGGTGTACAGTCTACAGGTTTGGACAAATGCATAATGACATATATCCATCATTATGATACCATACAGGGTATTTTCACTGCCCTAAAAATCCTCTGTGCTCTGCCTATTCAGCCTTCCCTCCATCCCCCAATCCGTGGCAACCACTGACATTTTCACTGTCTCCATAATTTTCCAGAATGTCATATAGTTAGAATCATACAGTAGCCTTTTCAGATTGACTTCTTTCACTTAATAATATGTTTTTAAGTTTCCTCCATGTTTTTTCTCAGCTTGATAACTCATTCCTTTTTAGTGCTGAATAATACTCCATTGTCTGGATGGACCACAGTTTATCCATCCAACTACTGAAGGACATCTTGGTTGATTCAAAGTTTTGGCAACTATGGATAAAGTTCTTATAAACAACTGTGTGCAGGTTTTTGTGTGGATATATGTTTTTAACTCCTTTGGAGAAATAGCGAGGAGGGTGATTGCTGGATTGTATGGTAAGAGTATATTTAGTTTAGTAAGAAACTACCAAATTGTCTTTCAAAGTGGCTGTACCATTTTGCAATCCCACCAGCAATGAATGAGAGTTTCTGTTGCTTCACATCCTCGCCAGCATTTGGTGCTGTCAGTGTTCTGGATTTTGGTATTCTAATAGGTGAACAGTGATATCTCATTGTTGGTTTTAATTTGCATTTCCTTGATGACATATGATGTGGAGTATCTTTGCATATGCTTACTTGCCATCTGTGCATTTTCTTTGGTGAGGTATCTGTTAAGGTTTTTAGCCCATAAGGTTGTTTTCTTATTGTTGAGTTTTAAGAATTCTTTGTATATTTTGGGTAAGAGTCCTTTATCAGATGTGTCTTTTGCAAATATTTCCTCCCAGTCAGTGGCTTGTCTTCTCTTTTTTTTTACATTATTTTTCACAGAGCAGAAGTTTTAAATTTTAACAAAGTCTAGCTTACCAATTATTTCTTTCATGGATCATGCCTTTGGTGGTGTATCTTAAAAAGTCATTGCCAAATCCAAGATCACCTACGTTTTCCTTTACGCTATCTTCTAGGATTTTCATAGTTTTGCATTTTACATTTAAGCTTGTGATCCATTTTGAATTAATTTTTGTGAAAGGTATAAAGTCTGCAATTAGATTCATTTTTTTGCACATGGATCAGTTGCTCCACCACCATTTGTTGGAAAAACCATCTTTGCCCTACTGTATTGCCTTTGCTTCTTTGCCAAAGATCAGTTGACTATATTTACATGGGTTTCTATTCTGTTCCATTGATCTATTTGTCTGTTCTTTTGCTGATAACATACTGTCTTGATTACCACAGCTTTATAGTAAATCTTGAAGTCAGGTAGTGTCGCTCCTCCAACTTTATTCTTTTCCTTCAATACTGTGTTGGCTATTCTGGGTTTATTGCCTCTACCCCTAAACTTTAGCATCAGTTTGTCGATATCCACAAAATAACTTGCTAAGATCTTGATTAGGACTGCATTAAATCTATAAATCACTTTGAGAAAAACTGACATTTAACAATATTGAATCTTCCTATCCGTGAACACAGAATATTTCTCCATTTAGTTGTTCTTTGATTTCTTTCATCAGTGTTTTGTATTTTTCTTCATATAGATCTTGTACATATTTTATTTAATTTATATCTAAGTATTTAATTTTGTGGGGTGCTGATGTAAATGGCATTGTGTTTTTAATTTCAAATTCCACTTGTTCAGTGCTGGTATATAGCAAAGTGATTGACTTTTGTATATTAACCTTATATCCTGTAACCTTGCTATAACTACTTGTTAGTTCCAGTTTTGTCAAATATTTTGGATTTTCTAAATAGATGATCATGCTAACTGTGAACAAAGACAGACTTCTTTCTTTCTTCCCAATCTATACCTTTTATTTCCTTTTCTTATCTTATTGTATTAGTTAGGACCTCCAGTACAATGTTGAAAAGGAGTCCTTGCCTTATATCTGATCTTAATAGAAAAGCTTCGAGTTTTTCACCATTAACTACGATGTGAGCTGTGGGATTTTTGTAGATATTCTGTATCAAGTTGAGGAAGTTTTCTTCTATTCCTAGTTTACTGAGAGTTCTTATCACAAATAGGTGTTGGATTTTGTCACATGCTTTTTCTGTATCTATTGATATGATCATGCGATTTTTCTTTTAGCCTGTTGATGTGATAGATTATGTTAAATGATTTTTGAACACTGAACTAGTCTTGCAGACCTGTGATATGTCCCACCTGGTTGTAGTGTGTAATTCTTTTCATACACTGTTGGATTCAATCTGCTAATATTTTGTTGAGGATTTTTACATCTATCTTTCTGAGAGATATTAGTCTACAGTTTTATTTTTTTGTAATGTCTTTATCTGGTTTTGGTATTGGGGTGATGCAGGCCTCATAGAATGAGTCAGAATACATTCCCTGTGCCTCTACCCTATGAGACTGTAGAGAATTGGTACAATTTTTTTCCTTAAATGTTTGGTAGAATTCACCAGTGAACCCTTGTGGGCCTAGTGCTTTCTGTTTTGGGAGGTAATTATTGATTCAATTTCTTTGTTACATATAGGCCTATTCAGATTGTCTATTTCTTTTTGTGAGTTTTGGCAAATTGTGTCTTTTAAGGAATTGGTCCATTTCATCTAGGTTACCAAATTTTGGGGCATAGAGTTGTTCACAGTATTATTTTATTATCTTTTTAATCTTCAAAGGATCTGTATGATTTCCCCTCTTTCATTTCCGATGTTAGTAATTTGTGTTCTATTTTTCCTTAGTTAGCCCGGGTAGAGACCTATCAATTTTATTGATCTTTCAAAGAACCAGCTTTTGGTTTAATTAATTTTTCTCTATTGGTTTCTGGTTTTCAATTTCATTGATTTATGCTCTAATTATTTCTTTTATTCTATTTATTTTGGATTTAATTTGCTCTTCCTTTTCTAGTTTCCTAAAGTGGGAGATTAAGTTATTGATTTAAAAAAGAAGTTTTTTTTGTTTTGAGGAAGATTAGCCCTGAGCTAACATCTACTGCCAATCCTCCTCTTTTTTGCTGAGGAAGATTGGCCCTGAGCTAACATCCGTGCCCATCTTCCTCCACTTTATATGTGGAGACGCCTGCTACAGTATGGCTTGACAAGTGGTGTCTATGTCTGCACCCGGGATCCAAACCAGCGAAGCCCAAGCTGCCAAAGCAGAATATGCAAACTTAACTGCTGCACCACCAAGCTGGTCCCAAGTTATTGATTTTTTAGATTAAAATATAATTGACATAGAGGCCGGCCACATGGCTGAGTGTTTAAGTTCATGTGCTCCACTTCAGCGGCCCAGGGTTTCCCCGGTTTGGATCCTGGGCGCAGACCTAGCACCACTCATCAGGCCATGCTGAGGCAGCGTCCCACATGCCACAACTAGAAGGACCCACAACTAAAATATACAACTATGTACTGGGGGGGGCTTTGGGGAGAAGGAAAAATAAAAAATAAAATTCTTTAAAATATAATTGACATATTATGTTTCAGGTGTATGACATAACAGTTTGATATTTGTATATATTGTGAAATGATTACCACAGTAAGTCTAGTTAACATCCATCACTATACAGTTATAATTTTCTTCCCCTGTGATGAGAAGTTTTAAGATCTACTCTCTTAGCAACTTTCAAATATATGATACAGTATTATTAACTATAGTCACCATAATGTATATTACATCCCATGACTTAATTATTTTATAACTGGAAGTTTACACCTTTTGACTTGCTTCACTCATTTCACCCATGCCCCCTACCCCACCTCTGGCAACCACCAATCTGTTCTCTGTATCTACGAGTTCATTTTTGGTTTAGTTATTTTTTTAGATTCTACATATATATGAAATCATAAGGTATTTGTCTTTCTCTGACTTATTTCACTTAGTATTATGCCCTCAAGGTCCATCCAGGTAATTGGTTTTTATCTTTCTTCTTTTCACATGTATGCATTCAATGCTATAAATTTCCCTTTTATGTGCTTTCACCGAATCCCACAGATTTTGTTGTGTCTTTATTTTCATTTAGTTCAAAATATTTTTAAAATTCTCTTGCGTTTCTTCTTTGATCCATGTGTTACTTAGAAGTGTGTTTTTAATCTCCACATATTTTGGAATTCTCCAGTGATCTTTCTGTTATTGATTTCTAGTTTAATTCCACTGTGTTCTGAGAGCAGACATTGTATGATTTCTATTCTTTTAAATCTGTGAAGATGCGTTTTATGGCCCATAATGTGGTCTATCTTGGTGAATCCTACATGTGGGCCTGAGAATAATGTGAATTCTTCTATTGTTGAATGAAACAGTCTATGGACGTCCATTATTTCCGGTTGATAGATGGTGTTTTTGAGTTCAACTATGTCCTTACTGATTTTCTGCCTGCCCTATATGTCCTTTTCTAATAGAAGGGTGGTTGAAGTCTCCAACTATGATAGTGGGTTCATCTATTTCTCTTTGCAGTTTGATTAGTTTTAGCCTCACGTAGTTTGATGCTCCACTATTTGGCATATACACAGTAAGGATTGTTATGTCTTCTTGGAGAACTGACCCCTTTTATCATTATGTAACACCTTTATCCCTGATAACTTGCCTTGCTTTTAAGTCCGCTGTCTGCTACTCTTGCTTTCTTTTGATGTGTTAGCATTGCATATTTTCCTCCATGAATTTATTTATGTATTTTATTTTTAAGGAAGATTAGCCCTGAGCTAACATCTGTGCTCATCTTCCTCTACGTTATGTGGGACGCCTGCCACAGAGGTGAGTAGGTCCACACCTGGGATCTGAACCAGTGAACCCCAGGCCACCAAAGCTGAACGTGCGCACTTAACTGCTGCGCCACTGGGCTGGCCCCACCATGCATTTATTTTTAATACACTCTGACAATCTTTTAATTGGTGCATTTAGACCAGTGGCATTTGAAGTGATTATTGATATTAGTGGATTAGTATCTACCATATTCATTACTATTTTCTTTGTTGCCATTGTTATTTGTTCCTACTTTTGTCTTTCACTGTTTTTCTACTTTTTGTGGTTTTAAATGAGCATTTCATATGATTCCATTTTCTCACCCTTGTTAGCATATCAGCTATACTTCTTTATTACTTTTTTAAGTAGTTGTTCTATAGTTTGCAATATACATTTACAGCTAATCCAAGACCACTTTGAAATAACATTAAAAACTTCACAGGAAGTGCTAGTACCTTATGATAACAAAATAATCTTAATTCCACCCTCCCATCCCTTATATCATTGCTGTCATTCATTTCACTTATACATATACACGTGCATATATATATATATACACACACACACACACATAAGATACATACTTATACATAAGTGAATACATCATTGGTATGATTATTTTGAACTATTATCTGCTAGATCAACTGAGAATAAGAAAAACACGTTTTTATTTTACCTTCACTATTTCCTTCTTCAATGCTCTTCTGTTGTTTATGTAAAATCAAGTTTCAGGCTTATATTATTTTCTTTCTCTCTAAAGAAATTTAACATTCCTAACAACAAATTCTCTCAACTTTGGTTTGTCTGAGAAAGCCTTCATCTCCTCCTTCACTTTTGACAGATAATCTCACAGAACTTAGAATTCTAGGTTGGTGTTTCTTTCCTCTCAAAACTTTCAACATTTCACTCCACTCTCTTCTTGCCTGCATGGTCTCTGAGAAGTCGAATGTAATTCTTATCTTTATCCTCTATAGGTAAGGTGTTTTTTCCCCCTGGTTTCTTTCAGGATTTTTTCTTCTTTTTTAAAGTATTTTATTGAGATCATAATGGTTTATAACATTGTGAAATTTCAGGTGTACATTATTACTTATCAGTATTCTGGATAGACTACATCATACTCACAACCAATAGTCTAATTTTTAGCCATCACCATATATAGAGGCCCCTTTACTCCTTTTACCCAACCCCCAACCCCCTTCCCCTCTGGTAGACACTAAATAGTTCTCTTTGTCCATGTGTTTGATTATCTTCCACATGTGAGTGAAATCTTACAGTGTTTGTCTTTCTCAGTCTGGCTTATTTTGCTTAACATAATACCCTCAAGGTCCATCCATACTGTTGCAAAAAGGACGATTTTGTCTTTTTTTATGACTGAGTAGTATTCCGTTGTACATATATACCACATCTTCTTTACCCATTCATCAGTAGATGGGCACTTAGGTTGCTTCCACGTCCTGGCTATTGTAAATAATGCTGCAGTGAACATAGGGGTGCATAAGTCTCTTTGAATTGTTGATTTCAAGTCCTTTGGATAGATACCCAGTAATGGGATAGCTGGGTCATATGGTATATCTATTTTTAATGTTTTGAGAAATCTTCATACTGTTTTCCATAGTGGCTGAACCAGTTTGCATTCCCACCAGCAGTGGATGAGGGTGCCATTCTCTCCATATGCTCTCCAAGACTTGTTCTTTTTTGTCTTGGTAATTATACTCATTCTGACAGGTATAAGGTGATATCTCATTGTAGTTTTGATTTGCATTTCCCTAATTAATGATGTTGAACATTTTTCATGTGCCTGTTAGCCATCTGTGTATCTTCTTTGGAGACATGTCTGTTCATACCCTCTGCCTATTTTTTGATCAGGTTGCTTGTTTTCCTGTTGTTGAGTTGTATGAGTTCTTTACATATTCTGGAGATTAACCTCTTGTCAGACATATGGTTGTAAATATTTCCTCCCAGATGGTGGGTTGTCTTTTTATTTTGGTCATGGCTCCTTTGCCTTGCAGAAGCTCTTTAGACTGACGTAGTTCCATTTGTTTATTTTTTCTTTTGCTTTCCATGCCTGAGTAGACATGGTATTTGATAAGATGCTGCTGAGACTGATGTCAAATAGTGTACTGCCTCTATTTTCTTCTAGGAGTTTTATGGTTTCAGGTCTTACATTCACATCTTTAATGCATTTTGAGATAATTTTTGTGCATACTGAAAGATAATGGTCTACTTTCATTCTTTTGCATGTGGCTATCCAGTTATCGCAACATCATTTATTGAAGAGACTTTCCTTTCTCTATTGTGTGTTCTTGGCTCCTTTACTGCAGATTAGCTGTCTAAAGATGTGTAGTTTTATTTCTGGGCTTTCAGTTCTGTTCCATTGACATGAGTGTGTTTTTGTGCAGGTACCAAGCTGTTTTGATTACTATAGCTTTGTAGTATATTTTGAATTCAGGGATTGTGACACCTCCCGCTTTGTTCTTTTTACTCAAGACTGCTTTACTTATTCAGGGTCTTTTGTTGTTCCATATAAATTTTAGAATTCTTTGTTCTAGTTCCATGAAGAACGTCACTGGGATTCTGATTGGGATTGTACTGAATCTGCAGATTGCTTTAGGTAATATGGTCATTTTAAGTATGTTTATTCTTCCAACCCATGTACACCCATTTCCATTTCTTTATGTCATCTTTGATTTCTTTCAATAACATCTTATAGTTTTCAGGATATAGGTCCTTCATCTTCTTGGTTTAATTTATTCCTGGATATTTTATTCTTTTTGTTGCAATTGTAAATGGGATTGTATTCATGAGTTCTCTTTCTGCTACTTCTTTATTAGAATACAGAAATGCAACTGATTTCTGTAAGTTGATTTTGTACCCTGCAACTTTGCTGGAGTTGTTATTTCCAAGTTTTCTGATGGATTCTCTAGGGATTTCTATATAGAGAATCATGTCATCTACAAATAGCAAGAGTCACTTCTTTCTTTCCAGTTTTAATACCTTTTCTATCTTTTTCTTGCCTACTTGCTCTGGCCCAAACCTCCAGTACTATGTTGAATAAGAGTGGTGAGAGTGGGCACCCATGTCTTGTTCCTATTCTTAGAGGGATGGCTTTCAGTTTTTCACTGTTGAGTATGATGTTGGCTGTGGGTTTGTCATATAAGGTCTTTATTATGTTGAGGTACTTTCCTTCTATACCCATTTTATTGAGTTTTTATCATAAATGGATGTTGGATCTTGTCAAATGCTTTCTCTGCATCTATTGAGATGATCATGTGGCTTTTATTTCTCATTTTGTTAACATGGTGTATCACACTGATTGATTTACAGATGCTGAAACATCCCTGTGTCCCTGGTATAAATCCCACTTGATCATGGTGTATGATCTTTTTAATGTTTTGCTGTATTTGGTTTGCCAATACTTTGTTGAGGATTTTTGTATCTATGTTCAACAGTGATATTGGCCTGTAATTTTCCTTCTTTGTGTTGTCCTTGTCTGGTTTTGGGATCAGGGTGATATTGGCCTCAAAGAGTGAGTTAGCAAGTGTTCTGTCTTCAATTTTTTGGCATAGTTTGAGAAGGATAGGTATTCAATTTTCTTTGAATGGTAGAATTCTCGAGAGAAGCCATCTGATCCTGGACTTTTGTTTTGGGGGAAGTTTTTGATTACTGTTTCAATCTCTTTACTTGTGATTGGTCTATTCAGATTCTCTATTTCTTAGTGATTCAGTTTTGGGAGGTTATAGGGGTCTAAGAATTTATCCATTTCTTCTAGGTTACCCAAATTGGTGGCATATAGTTTTTCATAGTATTCTCTAATACTCCTTTGTATTTCTGTGGTATCTGTTGTAATTTCTCCTCTTTCATTTCTAATTTTCTTTGAGCCTTCCCTCTTTCTCTTAGTGAGTCTGGCTAAGAGTTTGTCGATTTTGTTTTTCTTCTCAAAGAACCAGCCCTTAGTTTCACTGATCCTTTCTACTGTTTTTTAATTTTTCACTTATTTCTGCTCTAATTTTTATTACTTCCTGCCTTCTGCTAACTTTGGGCTTTGTTCTTCTTTTTCTAGTTCTGTTAGGTGTAGTTTAGGATTGCTTGAGATTTTTCTTGTTTGTTGAGGTGGGCCTGCATTGCTATGAATTTCTCTCTTAGAATCACTTTTGCTGCATCCCGTAAGAGTTGGTATGATGTATTTTCATTTGTATCCAGATATTTTTTTTATTTCTCCTTTGATTTCTTCATTGATCCAATGGTTTGTTAGTAGTGTGTTGTTTATTCTCCAGATATTTGTCACTTTCCCAGCCTTTTTCTTGTAGTTGATTTCCAGTTTCATAGCATTATGGTCAGAAAAGATGCTTGATATGATTTCAATCTTCTTAAATTTATCGAGGCTTGCCTTGTTTCCCAACATATTGTTTATCTTTCAGAATGTTCTGTGTGCACTTGAGAAGAATGTGTGTTCTGCTGTTTTTGGATGAAATCTTCTATATATATTAAGTCCATCTGGTCTACTTCTTCGTTTCATTCCATTATTTCCTTGTTGCCCTTCGGTCTGGATGATCTATCCATTCATATAAGTGGGGTGTTGACGTCCCCTATTATTATGGTGTTGCTGCTCATTTCTCCCTTTAGGTCCATTATTAGTTGCTTTACGTACTTTGGTGCTCCTGTGTTAGGTGCATATATATTCAAAAGTGTTATGTCCTCTGAGTGGACTGTCCCTTTATCATTATATACTGCCCCTCTTTGTCTTGCATTGTCTTTTTTATCCTGAAGTCTGCCTTCTCTGATAAAAGTATGGCAACACCTGCTTTCTTTTGTTTGCCCTTTGCTGGGAGTCTCATCTTCGATCCCTTCACTCTAAGCCTGTGTTTGTCTTTAGAGCCGAGATGTGTTTCCTGGAGATAGCATATTGTTGGGTCTTGTTTTGTAATTCATCCTGCCACTCTGTGTCTTTTGATTGGAGAATTCATTCCACTTATATTTAGAGTGATTATTGATATATGAGGGCTTAATACTGCCATTTTATCTCTTATTATCTGGTTGCTCTATATTCCCCTTGTTTCTCTTCCTGTGTATTTGTGACTGCCATTTCAATTTGGTGATTTCCTATGATTGTTTTCTCAGTTTTCTCTTTATCATTTGTGTCTCTGTTCTGATTTTTTGTTTAGTGGTTACCATGAGGTTTCATAGATGAGACAGTCCATTTTCTGATAGCCTCTTATGACCATTAGCCTAACCAGGTTCCATCTCTTCCCTCTTCCCAGTCTAAGTAAGTCATTGTTGCCACAAATTATTCCATTTTGTGTTGTGAGTGTGTGATTAAAATAAACTGTTTAGGGCTGGCCCAGTGGCACAGTGGTAAAGTTCACACACTCCGCTTCGGCGGCCCAGGGTTCACCAGTTTGGATCCTGGGTGCAGACATGGCACCACTTGGCAAGCCATGCTGTGGTAGGCATCCCACATATAAAGTAGAGGAAGATGGGCATGGATGTTAGCTCAGGGCCAGTCTTCCTCAGCAAAAAGAGGAGGATTGGCAGCAGATGTTAGCTCAGGGCTAATCTTCCAAAAAAAGATAGAATAAAATAAATTGTTTATAGTTATTTTTGATGCTTTCTTTCCCTTTCCCTTTAATGTTATAATCAAGCTAACCTGTTCTGATAGAGAACTGCAATTTTCTGACTTTGTCTGTCTATTTATCTCCTTGCTCAAGGCTTTGTAAAACTTTTCCTTTCAGTTTCAGGTATGAAGGCATGCATCATCATCTCTTGTAGGAGGGGTCTTGTGGCAATGAACTCCCTCAGCTTTTCTTCATCTGGGAAAGTTTTTATTTCTCCATCATATCTGAAAGTTTTTGTCTTTCAGTACTTTGACTATATCATTCCACGGTATCCTGGCCTGTAAAGTTTCTGCTGAGAAGTCCACTGAAAGCCTGATAGGGGTTCCAACTTTGTAGATTATTCTCTTCTGCCATGCTGCCCCGAATATTTTTTCTCTGTCATTGACTTTTACTAGGTTTACTAATATATGCCTTGGAGAAGCTCTTTTTGCATTGATATAATTAGGAATTACATTAGTTTCCTTTACCTGTAATTCCAGTTTCTTGCCCAGGTTTGGGAAGTTCTCAGCTATTATTTCTTTGTACAAGCTCTCTCCTCCTTTCTCCCTCTGGAATACCTATAATCTTTATGTTGCATTTCCTAATTGAGTCAGATATTTCTTGGAAAATCTTTTTTTTTTTTTTTTTTAGTGTTAGTTCTCTCTCCTTTGCTCCCTGAAGCAATTCTATATTTCTGTCCTCTAAATTCCTAATTCTGTCCTCCATAATGTCAGCTCTGTTTTTGAAGGATTCTAGATTGCTTATTATCTCATTCACTGTGTTTTTCATCTCCAGCATTTCTGTTTAGGTTTTTTTAGTTTCAATCTCTTTTGTGAAGAAATCCCCATGCCAATTAATTTTATTCCTGAGTTCACTGAACTCTCTTTCTGAGTGTTCTTGTAACTTGCTGAGTTTCTTTGTGGTAACTATTTTAAATTATCTGTCATTTAGATTGTAAATTTCTACTTCTTCAGGATTGGTTTCTGTCTTGTCATTTTCCTTCTGATCTGGAGTGTTACTGTGTTTCTTCATGTTATTTGATGAAGTGGACTTTTGCCAGCACATAGTGGTAGTGTCTGGTCAGCTACCACCTGCCACCATGGGGGAAGAGGGGCAGGAGCTATGTTTTCTGAACCTGCCATGTCCACTGCAAGTTGTGCCAGTAAGGCTCATGTATGTTTGTTGGCTGCCACTGCCTGGCAGGTCCTAAACGCAGGTGCAGGTGCTCTGGTATGGGTCCACTGCCCTGACTGACCAGCTGAGCTGGTGCACCAGGCGGGGGAGGAGGGGCACTTTCTTTTGTGCACATGTACACCTAGTCTGCACTCACTGGTGGCCCACCTGGGCCACTGGGCTTGTGGCAGTGCCTACGCGGTGGCCTACCTGCCTCAGTGTGGACTGTTCCACAAGCTGAGATGCAACTCCAAAAGCAAAAGTGTTCCTGTGGAGGCCTGCCTGCTCCCCTGCCTCCTTCCAGAGTCACATGCCAGCCACTGCATGAGGTCCCGCACTGCAGATCACTGACACTGGGGAGGGTGCAGATCTGCTTATCTCTTTCTGCTGCTTCCTAAGGACCCAGCATCCCCAACCTTCAGGCATAAGGCTGTGTAGATCTCTCAGATGTCCTATTGTACTGTGTGGGTGTCCTCTGTTGCCTAGTGAATGTTCTTCTGGTTGTATCTTAGGGAGGAGAGGCTATGGGAACAGTTCACTCTGCCATGATGCTGACATCATTCTCTCTTTCAGAATTTTCTTTATCTTTGATGTTCTGTAGTTTGAAAATGATATGCCTAGTGTACTTTTATGGGGCATTTACTGTGCTTGGTGTACTCTGTGCTTCCTGGATCTGTGGGTTAGGGTCTGACTTAATTTGGGGAAATTCTCAGATATTATCATTTCAATGATTTCTTCTGTTCCTTTCTCTCTTTCTTCTCCTGTATTCTCACTACTCGTATGTTACACATTTGGCGGTTGTCCCACAATTTTTGGATCCTGTTTCTTTTTCAGCCTTTTTTCTCTTTGCTTTTCCGTTTTTGAGGATTCTATTGATATATCCTCTAGCTCAGAGCTTCCCTCCTCACCTGTGTCCTGTCTACTAATAAGCCCATGAAAGGCATTCTTCATTTCTGTTACAGTGTTTTTGATCTCAAGCATTTCTTTTTGGTTCTGTCTTAGGATGTCTGTCTCTCTGCTTAAGTTGCCCATCTGTTCTTGCCTGCTGTCTATTTTATCCATTAGAACTCGTAGCATATTAATCACAGCTGTTTTAAATTCCCAATCTGCTAATTCCAACATCCCTGTTAGGGCTGGTTCTGATGCTTTCTCTGTCTATTCCAGTTGTGTTTTTTGCCTTTTGGTATGCCTTGTAATTTTTTCTTGATAGCCAGACATGAGGTACTGGGTAAAAGGATCTGTGTGAGGTGTGGGGGAGGGGAAGTGTTCTATGGTCCTATGAAAGGTCTCAGTCTTTTAGTGAGCCTGTGCCTCTGGACTATGAACTTCATAAGGTTTCTCAGGTTTTTTTCTCCCCACTTAGGTGGTACAGGATGTCTAAAGCAGGCTGGAGTTGAGTATTTCCCTTTCCTCAAGTCAGTTAGGTTCTGATAATACCCCAACAGGTTAGGCTCTAGTTAACAAGTTTCTCCTGAGGGCAGGCCTTGTTAAGAACAGAATGTTCTGGTGGATTTCAAAGTGGTTCCTTGTCCCCTCCCCCTCTCAGAAGCCCGAAGGGATTTTTCTCTTAAATACTGTGGGAACCTTGGCGAGTTTCTGAGGGTAAATCACACAATGTTGTGGGGCTCCCTTATGATCAGGTCCCCTGCAGTTTTTAACTCTCAGAGTTGTCCACACTGAGCCTCTAAACAAGTCCCCAATTACAGACCAGGTTTTCCTACCCCAGCACTGGTTCCTACAATGGTTTCTGCTTGTGAGTCTCTGCTCTGGTAATCTGTGAGTCCCTATATTCACCTGTCTGTCTCTCCAATCTTGGGGGCAGTGGTTTGCCCTGGGTCCTCCCCTCTCTTACAGATCCAAGAATAGTTGCTCAGTTTTTCAACCTGTTCAGCTCTTTACTTGTTAAGACCAAGTAGCAACTTCCAAGCTCCTTACACATAAAGTTAAGAAAGCAGAAGTCCTCTGGAAGGTTTTTAAGCTATGAATTCAATTTGTTAATAGTTACAGGACTATTCAGGTTATTTGCTTCATCTTCGATGAATTTTGGCAGTTTGTGGTTTTCAAAGAATTGGTACATTTTATCTAAGGTGTTGAATGTATGTGGATAGAGTTGTTCACAGTAGTCCCTTATTATCCTTTTAATGTCTGTGGGGTCGATATTAGTATCCTCTTTAATTCTTGATATTTATAATTTGCATCTTCTCTATTCTTTCTGTGTCAGTCTTCTTGAAAGTTTATCAATTTTATCATCTGTTTAAAGAATCAGGTTTTGGTTTCACTGATTTTCTGTATTGTTTTTCTGTTTTCAATTTCATTGATTTCTGCTCTTATCGTTTTCCTTCTGTTAGGGAAATACAAACTAAAACCATGAGGATATACCACTACACACCTACTAGAATGGCTAAAATAATACTGACAGTATTAAGTGCTGCCAAGGATGTGAAGCAAGGGGAACTCATATTGCTGGTGGGTATGCAAAATGGTACAACCACTCTGGAGAAGAGTTTGGAAGTTTTTTATAAAGTTAAACATACACACCCAGGAATTCCACTTTTGGCTATCTACCCTAGAGAATTAAAAAAACCTATGTTGACACAAAAACCTGTACACACATTTATGCAACTTTATTCATAATCACCAAAAACTGGAAACAGCCAGGTGTCACATGTATGGATAAATGGACTGTGGCATAATCATACCATGGAATACTACTCAGCAATAAAAAGGAACAAAATACTGACACACACAAAAATGAGGATGAATCTCAAAGACATTATGCTGAATGAAAGAGGCCAGTCCCAAAAAGTTACATTCTGTATGACATTCCTGAAAAGACAAAACCATAGAGGAGATGAACATACTGGTGGTTGCCAGGTTGTAAGCTTTAAGAGTACGAAGGGATGACTGTAATAGATAGAATGAGGAGTATTTTGGGGTGACAGAGCTGTTCTGTATCCTGATAATGGTAGTGGTTACATGAATCTACATAGGTGTTAAGATTCAAAGAACTGAACATCAAAAGAAAAAAATTTATTTGACTGTATGATAATTAAAAATAACCCCCCCCCCCCCCAACATATATACCATAGGAGAGACTGCTGGGATGGAAAGGATGGATGAAAGATGGCAGCCCTAGGGAAGGGCAACAGAGGCAGAGATGACAAGAGAGGCAAGTGGGTACTCCTCTTCAGAGCATTCCTCAGGCACCTACATACACGTAGGGTAGGTAAATAGAGAAGTCACTTGTTGCAAATCAGAACCCTTGTATCTGAGAGGAACGTCTGACATAAAGAAGTACTTCGGGCAAGCAGCAGCTGGGTGATCCAACAAAGACCAAGTGTGGCCAAAAAAGGAGCACCCCACAAGACAGGGCATAGTGGGTAGGAGGCCCAGGGGCCCAGGCAGGATTCATTCTGGTCCAGTTGGTCTTTGAGTAGACCAACCTTATCTTGACCACTTCAAGTTCAGCACCAGCCAGAGATCAGATGCTTACTAGAGACCTTGAACCCAAGTGAGCTGGACATGTCTACCAGTGTTCTCTACCAGTGTCCATTCCTT
Organism: Equus quagga; assembly: GCF_021613505.1. Lineage (NCBI taxonomy): Eukaryota > Metazoa > Chordata > Mammalia > Perissodactyla > Equidae > Equus > Equus quagga. The sequence continues at coordinate 40,932,536 of NC_060287.1, read as the reverse complement.
TAGAAAGGGTATTGGTCCTCACTTTGTCCCCAGAGAAGGGGTCCAAGGCTCTACTGGGTCCCAATCTGGGCCACACACGCATACCCAGGTTCCTAAGGTAGGGTCTCTGTGTTATCCCACCTGTGGATGTCCACAATGACTGCTGGACTGGACAGGACCTGCTGGAGGTTCCCAAAAGGAGGACAAGGAGGAAGCAATAAAAAGAGGAGTGGGAGGCACACAGGCTCCACACCTGACCACTGTAAAACCTCAAGACAGACCATCACAAAGAGTATCAGGCAGCCTGAGCCTGTGGCACAGGATAAAAGGTGGAGAAAATCTGTGAGGATTAATATTTTGCCTGGTGGCACCATGTGTTGGTTAATAGTGGTTCTTGAACTCAGTATGAGTAGGCGAGAATTTCACTTTCCAAGTTTTAAAGTTTCCCAACACAAGGGTCTTAAATATACAGATCTAATGCACTGCAGAGTTTAAATTATTTATGCTCAACATTGAAGATCATTCATTAAATATACCTTCATAGTAGGGTTTAAATGTCTATTGCCTCATTTGTGATTAAAAGCAGATTTTCTAAGCGTTGTTTAATAAATATTATTTTCTTTTCTCTCCTTTAAGTTTTCAAGAAACCATGGAAAATATGTTGATTAAACACAAAATATATATATTTATATACTTACGAAACTGGCTCAACACAAAGCTGACATAAGGGAAGCCATATTGTAGAAAAGAGACCATGTTTAACTTTGAATGACTTCTGACTAACTAACCCAGGTGGATATGAACCCTCCAGGAAATCCACCTGTTCTGTAGATTTTATGACCCCTGCTAACGCATATACCTCCCAGCTGCAATAAGACAATAACTTCATTCTTTTGAATTCCTCAGGAGTGAGATGACCCCCCAAACAGAGAGTCTATGCTGATAGCCATCATCATTGAAAACTGAAAAATCTGGTGTGGCAACTCCTGGTCTGTAACACCAGAGGGTCAACATTCCTAACCCTCTCCCCTATAACCCACTGGCCTATATAACTGCTTCAAGATTCTGTGCCCCGCTTAAGATGGTTCTTTTGGACATTAGTTGGCCATCTTCCCTCTTGCTAGCAAGCTGTAATAAAATGCTCTTTCTCTGCCACCATCTTGCCTCTTGATGATTGGTTTTTATCTCGTGGCAAGCAGATCGTGCCCTTTGTGTGGTAACACATATTTCTCCACACTCACACACAGAGGAATTCCATTAAGGCAACAGCAGACTAGGGGCTCTGACCAACTTCACCAATGAAAACAACTAGAAAGACTGCATTAAAAAAGTTTTTAAAAAATCTGTTTGAAGATATCAGAGAACTAACAAAGAAGTGAAGAACTGGGGGTCAGTTTTTCCCCTGGAGGGGTCTGAGAAGTTGAAAAGTAATAACCAAGTAGCTGAGCTGAGCAGAGCTCTGAGAGATCCATGGGACTGAGAACTCACCAAGGAGGAGGGGACCTGGAAAACACCCTAGGTTGTTTGTTGAGATTTGGAGGGACCATACCTTGGGTGTGAACTGGAAATAGAGCAGCCCTCACAGGGACTAGAGCTAGTTTCAAATCACTCTCTCTATATGTGGATTAAGGTGATTTTGGATTGTATGAGGCCCCTGCCCATCCACCTGCCAGAAGCAAAAGTAAATCCTTTATGGAGAAACATAGGATCATCTAGAGTCACAAATCATCACTATACCTACAATGTCTGGCCTATAGGTAATGGTAAGCTATGACTAAAAACCATGAAAAACAATAGATAATAGAAAGATACACAGGGAATCCATATGACGGAACTTTAAAAAAACCATGATCAATATGATCAAGGACTTAAAAAGCAGGATTGTGAATTTTTTTAAAGTACGCTCCAGATTTGAAAAATACCATATCTCAAATCCAGGAATAAATTTAAGGAAAGATATGTAAGACCACTAAATAGAAACTAAAAACATTACTGAGATAAATTTTACAAGACCTAAAGAAATGAAGGGATATACCACGTTCATGAATCTGGACACTCAACACTATAAAGATGTCATTTATCTCCAAATGTATCTTCAGAGTCTGAGTAATTCCAATCAAAAATTCTTGCAAGTTTTTTGTGTAGAAATAGACAAGCTGATCCTAAAATGTATTTGGAAATGCAAAAGGCCAAGATTACCTAAGTCAAACTTGAAAAATAAAAAGGGCAGACTTACTCTACCAGATACAGAGACTTAGAGCTAAGCTACAGTACAAAGAGGGGTACATGCTAAGATAGACAATTAGAGCAATGGAGCAGAAATCAGTCCAGAGCAGTGGGGGAAAAGACGACACTTTCCATAAATGTGCTGGCTCAACTAACTGAATAACCACATGGAATAGAAATGAAATGACTTTTTCCTCACACCATGCACAAAATTCAACTCTAGGTGGATTATGCATGTAAATGTGAAAGACAGACCGATAAAGCTTTTTAAAAAACAACATAGGAGAATATCTTCATGATCCTGAAGTACAGAAAGACTTCTTAAACCGGACACAAAGATCACTAACCATAAAAGAAAAAACAAAAATATTTCAGACCTTCAGTATAATTCACAAAGAAGTAATATAGAACAAGAAACAAAAAGAAATACTTTCTCCTCTAAATACGTCTTCAGGTGGGTGGATTAGTTTCCTGTGGCTGCTATAACAAATTACTACAAACTTGGTGTCTTAAAACAAGTGAAATTTATTCTCTCACAATTCTGGAGGCCATAAGTCCAAAATCAGTTTCACTGAGCCATAATCAAGGTGACAGGAGGGCCACACTACCTCTGAAGGCTCTCGGAGAGAATCTGTTACTTGACTCTTCCAGCTTCTTGTGACTACCAACATTCCTTGACTTGCAGCCGCATCACTCCAATTTCTGCCTTGTTGCTCACACTGCCTCTCCTCTGTCTTGTGTGTGCAAATAATCTCCCTCTGCCTCTCTTTTATAAAGACACTTGTGATAGCATATAAAGTCCACCCAAAAAATCCAGGTCACTCGTCTTAAGATCCTTAACTTAATTATATCTGCAAAGACTTTTTTCAAATACAGTAACTTTCACAGGTTCCAGGGATTAAGATCTGATTTCTTTGGGGCTACCAACGAGTGTACTACAGTGGGAGACCAATAAACAAATAGATGTAGATCTTTAAAACTGCCATGCAATTTAGGAAGAAGAACATATGCTTCCTCGAGCTACCTTGGGAAGGGCAAAAGTCTCTAGGTCAACAATGCCAGAGCTACCCTAACAAAGTGGCTACAGAGATAAACTGAATGACCATTTTTAAATGTCCATGGTCTAGTAGGGACAGGTCAACGTACAGAATAAGAGAGATGCTGTGGCCAGAATATGCTTTCAGTGAGATTCATCCCAAACCTGCCTTGACCCACCCGGGATCTGCTTCCTACAATGCTGAGCCCACTTTGACTCCTGTACTTCCCACTAGCAGCCATTTGGGCCTTGCCTAGTCTGAAGGCTCTTTCCACTTCCCCCTTTTTTGAGCTCTTCCCATGCTGGTTTGTGTCTGAGCTCCTGGGCTAAGGCTCTGATGCCTCCCCCTGAGCATTCGCCTAGTGGACTGTGGAGTGATGCTAGTGCCAACTATGCAGATTGCTCATCCTTTGTTTGTTTAAAAAATACACTCGAGATCATATAATAAATGGAGGATATATGTCATTATACATATGTCAAAACCCATAGGATATATACCACCATAAGGCAAACTACAGATCCGGGGTGATGATGTGTCAGTGTGGGTTCACTGATGTCACAAATGTGCCACTCTGGTGGCGGTTGTTGATAGCGGAGGAGGTTGTGCACGTGTGGGAACAAGGGGTATATGGGCACTCTCTATACTTTCCACTCACTTTTGTTATGAACCTAAAATTGCTCTAAAACATAGCTTATTAACTTAAAAAATATATACACTTGGGAGAAAAAAATTAATATACCTTGGTATAATCATGTAAGACAATATCACAAAGTAGTAGTTAGAGTGAGCTACAGCTACATGTATTACCACAATTATTATCATAATTTTAAAAACAAAATGTTGAGATAAAAAGCAAGTTTCAGAAGGAGTCATATAGTAGTACATCATTTATGTAAAGTTTTAAAACATGCAAAACAGCACTAAGATTGTTTAAGGTTATATGGAAATGCAATAAAATAGAACACCAGGTTCAGGAGAGAAGTTAGGGGATGGAATCAGAGTGTGTGTGGCTTCAACTCTCTCTGTAACAATTCTTTGAAAAAAGACCTGAAGCTAATATGGCAAAATTTTAATTTTTTTAAGTCAGTGGTAGGTACCTAGGTGTGTACACCATGATTCTCATAAGTTTTCTGTATGTTTGAAATATTTCACAACTAGAAAAAAAAATTTTAAAGCAGTCATTCACATTCAACAGTTTCTAACTCTTAAAAGACTGTCAAACTGAATTCTGCAGTCGGCTAGGTTGCAACTCCCAAGGATGAAAGAGTCCTTGCTCAATGCAAATGTCTGCCATATTTTCTACAGTCCTCATGAGCTTATTTAAATTATCCCATTTAACTAAGTAAGACCCTGAACACTCAGTTAGGTCATACAGACAGACAAACAAATATCACAGAGAAGGATAATAAGATTCTCCCATAAAAATATCCCTCTTGGCTAACAAGTCTGTATTAAACAAATGGGTAAACAGACAATAAACCTATTAGAAATAGCAGACATTTAAAGAAAGAATGCTTTTAAACATCACTTGGTGAGATACAGCCACACTGTGGTATGATTCTTATTGGACACTCATGATTAGAACTTAACATACTCTTGCAACTCGAAGAAGAATTTAAATATCATCCACTCCAGTATTTTTCCAGCTTTTCAGCTGCACACCTTCCAATCAAGTGAACTCTTCTGAGGAGTATGAAGTGGAGAAGCCACCGTGACTGAGGCAGAGGTGGGGCTTGTCCTCTGATCATCCTCTTCCCCATACAACTGGTGGCCCCTTCTCAGGGAATGGCATGGCAGACTCCGGAAAACCAGTGAAAACTACACCCTCTCCTCACCACCACCTTCCACTCCTATCCCTCCCAACTCAGTTCAAAGGACACACTGTCCATTACCGATCTCCCCAACTCCTGTCTTCCCTACCTAGATAGTGCTTGCTGTTCTGATCCACCTTTCTGACTTCTCAGAATCTAGACTGCTGTGAATTTCTTTTTAATTTTTAAAACTTCTACCATTTCAATGAGATTTGGGGAAGAAGAGTCATCTTTACCTAACGGTTGGTCATGAATATCGACCAAGAAAATCCTCCATTCCCACAAACACTTCTTATCTTGAGACCCTCTTCTGCCTCAGCTGCATAGATGCCCACACTTCTGTTTCATCTGTTCTTGCTGTGGCACCTTCTCCTGTCTTCCCTCTGGCCTCCTTTCTTTGCCTTTCTCTTATGGGTTTGGGTTCCTCGTGGTTTCGTCTTAGATCCTCTGCATTATTCAGTTCTCCCTACAGGGTGATCACATTCACTTCTATTACAATTTATGTGCCAATGACTTCCAAATTTCTACTTGTAGACTAGCCCTTTCTAGAAAGTACCAGTGCTACATATCCAAATGCACCCTGGATACCACTGCTTGGATCTCCTAGAGATACCTCACACTCAACAGGTATAAACAGACATTCTTTCTGTTCCACACCTTTGTAAACAACCCCATCATCTCCCAGTCACTCATTTGAGAAATTTGGAAGTCATCCTAGACTCTCCTTCAATGTCCACTTCTTTACACTAAAGCCTCCTGATTCTATTTCAGACCACTGTCTCCAGCCCACTGGCTCAGCCTCTGTCCAGGCCGCTACAATCTCTTGCCCTAGATTACTGCAATGGGTTCTTTAATTTTTCTGCTCTCAATTTCATATCCCTCCAATCCATTCTCTGCAAGCTGACAGAAAAATCATTCTATATAACAGAGAGAGAGAGAAGAGGAGACAGAAGAAGAGAGAGACAGAGATCACACAGGAATATTCCAACTGCTGCTCAATACCTTAAAAAAAAAAGTTAACTGCTGGCTTCATCATTTATTAAGGAAGACTCGTTTAAAATAAAGCACCCAAGAATAACCACTCCCTTAGCCCTTTTTTAAAAACAGAAAATTGGCCATCTCTGTTTTCAAGATTTCATGGGTTCTTGAACGCGTACACACAGCCTATTTTAATCTTTCCCATTTTTCTCCCCATTGTCAAGCGCAGGGATAAAAAAATTGCATAAGATACACTTTGATGGTAATACTCTTTCAGATTGCCTTTAAGCAGGGCATATAATTTTCTGTGTTGTCCAATGCAGTTGCCACCAGCCATATATAGCTATTTGAATTTTAATTAAAAGTAAATTGAATTGACTATTCAGTTCCCGAGTCCCACTAGCCACATTATAAGTGTTTAAAAGTCACATGTAGCTAGTGGCTACCATACTGGACAGCACAAAACATTTCCATCACCACAGAAAAGTTCAGCTGTGCTGCTCCGGAGCTGACAGGTGCCTGTCTTACTCCCAGTCACCTCACACATCCACAACCCCCACCTGGCTGCAGGAGGCACTTCAGTTTGTTCCAACACTGGTCTAGACTCCAGAGAGTCCATTCCAAATGCCTTAGTAGGATGTGTAAATCCTCGCATGAGCTAGCCCCTGCCAACCTGCTCTCTCCACCCATCTGCCTGAGGTGCACTGTCTGGAAATCCCCTGGCCCACTCAGCTTTGGCTCATCTTCCTTTGTCTAGCGTGTTCTTCCCTGCTTTCCTACTCCACCTTCCTCACACATGCCTTCAGAACAAAGCTGGAAGAAACTTTATTTCCGCTATTGACCCTGCTTGCCCAGTACTGATGATCACTCCCCTTCTTGAGCCAAATGGGTCCTGTACACATTTCACAACACTGCCACTATTTACGTGTCTTTCAGCCCCCACTAGGCCAACAGCCTCTTGGCACTCAGTCTCTTGAATGTTGCTGAATGACAGGGATGACACCCTGAGTATCTCAGTCTGCTTGGGCTGCCACAACAAAATACCACAAACTGGGTGGTTTAAGTAACAGAAATTTATTTTATCACAGTTCTGGAGGCTAGATGTCTGAGATCAAGGTTTCAGCAGGTTTGTTTTCTTCTAAGGCCTCTCTGCTTAGCTCTCCTTCTCAGTGTGTCCTCACATGGCCTTTCTCTGTGTGCATCCACTCCTGGTGTCTCTTAACCTTTTTATATGGACACCAGTCCTGGTGGATTAGGGCCCACCCTTAGGACCTCATTTAAACCTTAATCACCTCCTTAAAGGACCTATCTCTAAACACAGTCACACTGGGGTTAGGGCTTCAACATATAAAATTGGGGCGGGGGGGGAAGTGTGTGCACAATTCAGTCCATAACACCAAGATTATCTAATAATGAGGCTGGAATCTCTCATTTCTTTAAGCTTTATCTCAAAGTGATCCTAATTTTAGCGTTTCTTGGTTGTTTCCTGAAATCCTTAACCTCCTTCATCTTCAGAGATAAACTAAGGAAACAAAGCCTAAGAATTACATAGGCAAAAGGCTTTAAGCTCTTCTGAGTTACTCACCTGCTTTCAACAAGGAAGAGTGTGTCCTTTTAAGTTTCAGATACTCAATTTAAAGGTTCTTTACCAAAGATCCTGAAGAAAAAGTTGTTCTGAAATCTGGAAGGGAATAAAAATTTTTCTCTGCTATTTCAAAAATGGTACTCTTAATCCATGAATAGTCGGTATAGACTGAAGGGACAGGATTACTATTCCTTCCTTAAAGTTGAACAACACAGAGCCAGACTGAAAGGAAACCTCTGCGTGATTATTGTCTCCAGGGATTACCTGAGGTGCTACCTCAAGAATCCAGGAAATCTTAAGAACAGAGACCATTCATTTCCTGTGTGAAAAAGGGAAGTGGGGCCCTTGGGTGCATCACTTCAAGTGATTATCAATAAACAATAGATGTAACTATTTTTAGGTGTTGTCTTTCACCAACTATACAGGTTTTTCTATGCCAAGTACTTGGTATGTAACTTAGTCTTTTTAATACACAAGTAGAATACCAGAAATGTTAGATAAATTTGAAGGTATAAAGATTGAACCACAAGGATTATGTTAGTCTCACTCAGAAGCAAGCTCAGCGCAAAGAAAGTGCTACAGCAAGAATTAGTTTTAAAAGATTAACTGGCAGAGCAGAACAAAGTAAAGTTTTCCCATTAACTTAACCCACCTTCATTTCCACCCTTTCTTCAGTTACATCATATAAAGTGAATAAATACTTTGTATGAATTCATTTTTATATTAAATGTTGTATGTCACATCAAGTAAAAGAAGACATTAAAAGACGATATAAAAAATGTGTTTTCAAAAAGTACAACTCTTTGTACTTTTCAAATAAAAAGACAGAACACTCATCCTAGACCCCGATGATGAGAGAGGGGCCACAGCAAAAACACATCAGCATTCACTGAAGGTGCACCATGTGAGACGTGAGTGCCGGGTATCTGCTATGGGGTTGATTCCACTCCCCCAGGCTCATATTTCCAGGAGGACTCTTCATCAGGCAGAGATTCTTCAATCTAGCAGACCAGTGCCCCCACCTCCGAGTCTCTTTTCAAACTTCTAAGTCCTGGATGTATATTTACCCCATTTTGTGAGACTGGAGGTCAAAGGAGAGAAGAGAACTAAACGACCAATAGAGGCTGCCTCGGAGAGTACAACCCTGACCCACATACCCCACACACCTCGCAGAGGGCCTGCCCCTGGGGAGAAGGGCCAGGTGGCTCTCCCTCAAGAAGGGTGCCCTCGAGACACCACATTGCTTCCTCCCTGCCAACAAGTGCCTTGTGTGAGAAATCAAGGTGGTTTACAGCAGTCAGCTGGCCAGCTGAGGAAGGGGCCCACGGCCAGCACCGAGCAAAATGGCAACGTCACTCTCTTCAAGGTCCTTATGACTGAGTAGGAAAGACAAACACAAGACAGGATTCTCTGAAAGTACCTCCTTATGATAAGTGCTTCTAAAGAAAAGTAGATGGTGCTGAGTCATGTAAGGGAGACCCAGCCAAGCTGGGGGTGGGGGTTAGTGGTCAGTTTTCCAGTACCACTTCAATAGAAATAGCTTTACAATTAGTAGTCAGGAGTCAGGTTAGGCCTCAACTGCCTAATAAACTAACAGGGAAAGTGATATAGCATTAGGGTAGCAAATTCTTGATATCAGGTCATGGTAGTAGTTACTGCACGAAGCATTTACTAAACATTTACTGGACACAGTAGCGAATGAATTCTTTTTTTTTTTTAGGAAGATTAGCCCTGAGCTAACTGTTGCCACCAATCCTCCTTTTTTTGCTGAGGAAGACTGGCCCTGAGCTAACATTCATGTCCATCTTCCTCTGCTTTATACGTAGAACACCTACCACAGCATGGCTTGCCAAGCAGTGCCAAGTCTGCACCCGGGATCCAAACCAGCCAACCCTGGGCCAACACAGTGGAACGTGTGAATTTACCCACTGCGCCACCAGGCCAGCTCCTGAATGAATTTTTCAAAATCATCCCAAAACAGTGAAATGATCAGGCCAACTAGCTGGCATCACCATCCTCACTCATCATCTCACTCTTTGTCTCCAGCCTTGTCCTATTCAACCAGTCTCATCATGGGGACACAGACCTTGCATGAGGCACCTGTCAGATGATGGCTCTCTGCCACAGAATAACCATCAATCCTGGGGAGACACATAGGGCCCTATCAGATCTCCGCCACTGCCCCGTTTGTCCCCTCTCCTCCACACACCTGGACCTCCGTGAAGCTCCTTGTATAGGACAGGTCCTCATCTGCCTTGTGGCCTCTCAAACTGCGGAGCCCTCAACCCAGACAAATCTCCCAGAAATATACAGTTTCTCATCTTGCCTCAAATGCCCTTCCTCAGAGAGGCCTTTCTTGTCCATCCTAGGGAAAACTGCAGCCTCCTCCTCTCAAATATACAAATGCATGCTCCCTATCCCTCTTCCCTCCTTATTTTTCTCAATTGTGGTAAGTGTATCACAATCTAATATTCCATATATTTTTATTCGTATTATCACCTTATTCCCCCACTAGAATATATGTCTGAGAGAGTAGAAATTTCTGTTTTGTGTACTGCTATAATTCCTCAACACATATTTGAAAGCAATGATGAATAAAAGATCCATCTCCAGCTTGAACCACTCCCCTAAAGTCCAGACTCGCACATCACACTGCCGACTCAACATCCCCACATGGCTCCCTCATACACTTCACACAGTTAATCTGTGCAGATAAGTTCTTCCTTGAATAAATAAACTACTGCATTTTCCCTCAAATCCAGTCATTCCCTCTCCCCTCATCTCACCACTGTACATGCAGCATCTCAAACCCAAAACCTAGTATTCAATTCTTGACTCCTTGCTGACTTCCTCCCAAAGCATCCAGGCCATCAGCAAATCCCCTCAGTTCCACCTTCAGAATCCACCTCAGATCCAATCACTTCTCACCTCCCCCTGCAGCCACCATCCTGGATTGAAGCTACCATTTCTCACCCAGCAGTGCCTGCCTCCTAAATTGTCTCTCTCTGGACTCACTCTTGCCTCCCTCTAATCCCTTCTTGACACAACAACTAGTGAGTCTTTAAGGACATAAATAGTCAAAATAGCAAAACTCCAGTGGCTCCTCATCACACTTAAAAATCAAAGATCCACCAGGCCTCAGGCTGCCTTCTTGGCCTGTCTCCTTGTTGCCCGCAGCTGCAAAGGGCAAGGAATGACAGGTACCGCCAAAGCTACTTGGTTGTTTAAGCAATCAAAGTTTATTGATAGAGAGAAACAGAACAAGGAGCAGGGGTAAAGGGGAACAACAAATCAGGACTTACAACATCCACACCACAATCAGCCAGGGATGTCCCAATAGTTTGTACGGCGGGTAGGAGTGCAGATTGTCCAGGTCTGAGGCAAAGCGTCCTTTCCTCAGTGAGACTTCCCCGGCTGATTGTGGTGTGGATGTTGTAAGTACTGATTTGTTGTTCCCCTTTATCCCTGGCTCCTTGTTCTGTTTTCCTCTATCATAAACTTTGATTGCTTAAACAACCAAGTAGCCTTGGCAGTACCTGTCATTCCTTGCCCTTTGCAGCTGCGGGCAACACTCCTACAACTCACCCATCTTCTCTCATCACATGACTCACCCAGCTTATTCCTCCTGTGGCCATGGCCCAGCTAATCCACCTGTTTGGGATGCTCTCTCCCTATTCACATGGATGGCTCCTCTTGTCACTCAATTTGCCTGTCCAGAGGTATTTTCTGACCACCAGTCTAAAGTAACCTCCCCAAGTCCCAACTTCTCTCCCTCTACCAGTTGTTAAAAGAAGGCAAACTGATGGAGCAAATGGTGCCTTTCTTTACAGGAGAGTCTGGAATCCCACATAACAGGTCAGTGGACACAGAGAACACACCAGCTGGCTCTGATGCCTGGGACAGAGGAGAGCAAGGCAGGCTTGGCATCTGTTCTCATGAAGCATCACGATGGAGAACCAAACCAGAGTCTACCACAGGCACAGGCGAGAGTCCTGAGAAGAGTGAATAATTCAGTTCAATACAAGTTGACCACCAACTATGTGCCAGGTACAACCTCAAAGAATAGACCATCAATAAGGGAGACATGGGGCTGGCCCCGTGGCCAAGTGGTTAAGTTCGTGTGCTCTGCTGCAGGCGGCCCAGTGTTTCATTGGTTCGAATCCTGGGCACGGACATGGCACTGCTCATCAAACCACGCTGAGGCAGCGTCCCACATGCCACAACTAGAAGGACCCACAACTAAGAATATACAGCTATGTACCGGAGGGCTTTGGGGAGAAAAAGGAAAAAAAAAATATTAAATAAATAAATAAATAAATAAGGGAGACAGACACTTTAACCAACAACACCAGATAAACCAGCCCTTCCAACTTAGGTCTAGACCAGTGACCCCATAAGGCAGTTCAGGGCCTCTGAAAGCAGATGCTATGACAAGATTAGACATGCAAGAGACTTATGTGGGAAAACCCCCGTGAGGGAAAATCAGGAAGGAGCAGAGGAGGCTGGAGAGCCGTCAGATGTGATTCAGGAGGATTCTAGAGGAAGTGAGAGGAAAGCAAGACAGGTTGTGCAGGAAAAGTCTTAGACTCTACATAGCTCTAAGAAAGTTTAAAGCTAATATGGAGTCCTCCAGTCCCCTTTAGGAGTCACAGCCCTCTAGGAACGAGCCTGCTTTTGTATTCCTGCAATAGGAAGCGTGGCCTCAGTGTGAAGGCAGTGTGAACCCAGAGTCCAGCAGGTGAAACCATAGGTGGATTACAGCCACTGTAGGGCCTGGAACAACTTGCTAGATTAGACTTGAGTCTTCAAGCTCTACACCAGCAGGGCCTCTCCAGCTCAAGCTGGGACTCCACAGAACACTCATCTCAGCCTCACGTTTTTCTTCCTGGTAGTTTAGAGCAACAAAGACTACATCCTGGTTCAATGGCTCCCCGAGGCACAGGTCTGTCCTTCTGATGGCTTCGCTTATTCTGAAAAACTGTTATCAAAAAGCTAAGTATTCAGGGGCCAGCCCAGTGGCAGAGCGGTTGAGTACGCACGTTCCCCTTTGGCAACCCAGGGTTCGCTGGTTCAGATCCTGGGTGCGGACATGGCACCGCTTGGCAAGCCATGCTATGGTAGGCGTCCCACATAGAAAGCAGAGGAAGATGGGCACAGATATGAGCTCAGGGCGAGCCTTCCTCAGCAAAAAGAGGATTGACAGCAGTTAGCTCAGGGCTAATCTTCCCCGCCACCCCCCCCCCCCCAAAAAAAGCTAAGTATTCAAACAATTACAGAAGATTCTTGCTTTAAAACTGAAAACACCGTGTGTAATTTTCACTCTTTTAATTCAACAAACATTCATTAAAATGCCTAAAATGTACTAAGTGCTGAGGACATAAAGATGAACAGATCAAAATTTCCTCTTGAAGTGCTTTCTGTGAAGTGGCAAAGAAAAGACAAGCAAATAAATACAACATTGTGATAAACCCTACTAGAGTGATACAATGAATGCTAAAGGGACAGAAGAGCCAGCACCTGATTGGGGCAGGGGCTGCGGTTCCTAGAGGAAGGCAGAGCTTCAAAGAGAAAGCCAAGTTTAAACTTAAGTCTTAAAACAAAGGCAGGAATTCAACAGGTGCAGAATAGCTGGCAATGAACAGTATGTGCAAAGTTTTAGGATATTAAAGTTGAAATCATAGTACTGATATTCTTTTAAAAACTTATAAATTAAAATTGTGTAAAGAGACAATTGCACTAGGATAATACATTATGAAAAGAAAGAAACTCTAAAGGGAATATTCCTGAATCATGAATAATGGATTTTGCTAAAGTGAGACATACAAGCATCTAGTTAGTATAATTTTTAAATTATAATGTTTTATTATATTGATTATACTTGATAAACAAATGGCAAGCAAGAGGATATACTGGAGTATATGAGGAAACCATCTGGTGTAAACCTAATTCGGCCTGACCTTGTTTTTCCAAAAGCGCCTAACCTGGCTGTGGCCATTGAGCACGCATTGTATATCTGCTTTAAGCATTTGCTATGTCCCAAAGACAGGAACAAATGGCCTTAAGATACAGATGCAACTTCCCCCAATTAGCATTTCCTTAAAGATAAGCATCAGAGTCCTCCTGGACTAGGAACTGATTGCTGCACTCACCTGTGACCACTCAGCTCGAGATAACAGACCTGCTACCCTGCTGTGTCCACTGAGACAGCAGACCTACCGACCTGCTATGTCCATCAATTGCTGTGCAGACAGAGCAGTCTCGTGACTATTGTAAAAGGGACATTTCAGTCATATGTGATAAATGCTCTTTGATGGTATATAACCACTCTGTAACCCCTACTTCTTTGGTGCCCTTCCTTCCTTGGGGAAGGAAGGCCCTGAGCTAAGCTAGTCCTCAGATCTGGCTCATAATAAACTCACCCCAATTTTCATTTATGGATTGGTTATGGATTATTTTCACTGATTATGAATTATTTCCTATCTTTTGAACTGATCTTTTACCCATGCACGAATTTGTAATATGATGCATTGATCATTTGGGAAATAGTGATTCACAGAATTATGCAGATCTTCCAAACATTGACACATTTCATTACATAACATCAAAAACTCACATTCGTTAATATTGCCAATGATCTCATCAAAAAAGGCTTTAATTACTGGGAAGTTGTCAAGCTCATGGTAGCAGATAAGTTTTTTTAAATTTAAATTTTTGTTTGAAAGCACAGATATTATCATTGGCCATAAATTCTGATAGTTGTCCTCTTTCATTTATTTTCCAGAAAATGTCTATCAAATACTCAAGTCTTCGGGCTGGCCCAGTGGCACAGTGGTTAAGTTCGCATGCTCTACTTCAGTGGCCTGGGGTTTGTGGGTTCGGATCTCAGGTATGGACCTACACACCACTCATCAAGCTATGCTGTGGCAGCATCCCACATATAAAATAGAGGAAGACTGGCACAGATGTTAGCTTGTTGACAATCTTCCTCAAGCAAAAAGTAGAAGACTGGCAAAGGATGTTACTCAGGGCTTATCTTCTTCACCAAAAAAACCCAAAAAACAAAAAGCCAAGTCTGCATAACTGTAGCTTGTCCATCACTCTTTTTTCCAAGTAAAAATGGCATTCCACAACAAAAGCAACTAGATCATTTTGCAACTCAAACTGTGCAACTGTTGTTCCTCAAAACAGGCCCTGTACCTCTCTGTGCAGCAGAAATGCTTTATGTACACTTCCCTTTTCCTCATGTAGACTATTAAAAAGATGAATACTGAAGAGTCAAGATTTCAGAAAATTAATTTTTACTATTTCATCAAGGACAGATATGTTTAAGTGAAAGCGGCACTTTTTTTTTACTGCAAGTGGGGAAGTGGTGAAGAATGCAATGATTGTTAGTATGATTTGGGGCCCTTGCCTCAATTTGTGCTAAGGCATCAGCAGTTTTACCCATCATTGCTTTTGCACCATCGGTACAAACGTAAGGAAAACAGAAACAACATCTTAGTAGCAGTATAAAAATAGTCTTCCCTCATAGGCCCCCAGAAAGGGTCTCAGGGACCCCGAGACGTGTGAACCACGATTTGGGAACCACTGGCAGATTTCTTCTGGAAGGAAACCCAGGAAATGGATACTAGAGGCCACCTCTGGGGATAGATAGGGGGTGGTTAGAAGGGAGACTCACTCTACCCTACATTTCCTTTGAACTGTTTCATTTCTCTGTCATGTGTATCTACATTATTTTTTAATACAACATTGTGCAAAACCTTATGATCAATGAAGAAACAAAGCTAAACCTAACCTTCATCAGGGGAAACATTAGCTAGCACCTAGTGGGCACTCAATAATTACTGAACGAATATATACAACAATGCAAAAAACAAAAAGTGGCAAGAACGCCAAAAGACAGGGCAAGTGTGATGAGAATTCCAAGTAGCAACATCAGAAATGATCATGGCGGCTGGCCCCGTGGCCAAGTGGCGAAGTTTGTGCGCTCTGCTGCACGCGGCCCAGTGTTTTGTTGGTTCGAATCCTGGGCGCGGGCATGGCACTGCTCATCAAACCACGCTGAGGCAGCGTCCCACGTGCCACAACTAGAAGGACCCACAACGAAGAACATACAACTATGTACCGGGGGGCTTTGGGGAGAAAAAGGAAAAAAATAAAATCTTGAAAAAAAAAAAAAGAAATGATCATGAAAGGCTCAAAATAAGAAGGCATTTGGGCTGGGCTTTGACAGATGAATAGAATTTGGACATGACAACTTTAATACACCACAAAATATTTAGGAAGCACAATAAATGTTTAGTGATGTAAAGGCAATGGCAGACTGTCATTTTGAAATCTAAGAATTATATCACAAATTTTTGAAATTAAAGATGCTTAAAGAGGATAAAAGCTTTGTGAAGAAGTCCCTTCCTCTATACCCACAAGAGAGCTTTTCCCCTATTCCACCCAGGCTGAGGCCCCTGCATTATCAGAATACAGGAAAACAAGAAAAAGACTAAAGTTAAAGCTACAGAATAGACCTATTTACCAGAATAAAGAAACAGGAGTGGGATAAATGTAGCCTATTGTATCGGAATTTCCTCTCTAAACCACTGCAGGTCACTAAAACAAAGAACAAACCTTATACCATTGTCTGCATTTTTAAAGCAGTTCAGCAGCAATAGCTCCAAGATACTGTACAGTACCAAAATCAGTTGTGAGGTATATCGAAGGTAATTTGATACAATAATAGGTAAAACACAAGTATTTAAGAATTCTTTTCTAAAAAATCATGATCATACCTCTAGTAACCTCATTTTCATCCACGGACATTCTGATAAGCTTTGGGGAGCCACATGTATGAATTGTTCTGTGTGTTCATGGTGGGTGGAGTCTAAGAAGAGTGTGGTTCTGTGCAATTCTACCCTTCAACCTCATCTTAATTTGAAGGGAGATCCTAAGTCAAGGAGGGTGAAACAGCCAGGAAAGTTAGGGAGCAAGATCACAGCAGTACCTTATTTCCCTTTTGAGAATCAATAACAGAAGTAATAAGCAAACCTGCCCTCTGGGAAAAAAATCAGTGCATTCTAAGACCACAACTTTTCCTGAGAGCCAATCTCAATTACAAGGAGAGAATCAGTGAGGATGCTGGAGAACAAGGCCACACGTGAGTTATGAATAAAAGCCCCGGCACACTTTCAACTAGTCACTGCTGGTGTACAGGATGACGGGAAGTCATGCATGATTTTCCAGATTATCTAGGTATCTATCACTCACTACCAGTCTCCAGGAAGGCAGCATTTTGTCTGTTATTTCTTCTTCCCACCAACCTGCCCAGCACAGTGCCAACTCTAAGTTTTAAGCAATTTCTCATTCAGACAAATGTGAGTGCTGTGAAGTCATCCTACTTTGACATTACTTTATTCTGAATTACACGTTTCTCCCTCCCCCGAAATGGGGGTGGGGAGAATGCAAGGACAAAGAGGGTTCCACTTTCTACTTTTACTTCATCAAAATATAAAAATAATGACAATGAAACTAACTTCAGCTGCTTTGGAACTGGGCTTTATTAATAATACTTTCCTTTAATTATATAAACAAAACACCTTACCATTTTCAAAACACTTTCACATATACTATCTGACTGAATCTTCACGAGAACTGTGGGACGTCAATAAGGGTGGTGTTCATCTTCTTTTACAGCTGACCAAAACCAACTTCAGAGATGTTATAATTCATGGTGGAGATTCATGGACACTTAGCAGATGCTAGCCACTGTGTGAAGATGTCAAAACTCTGCCTAAGACACAGTCCCTATCAAAAAGTATCTCCAAGTCCAATGGGGAAGCCCTGTGTCAACAATAATCACAACACAAACTGAAGAAGCCAGCATCAAAGGTGTGGAAGCACCCTGGGAGCAGGACCAAGCATGACTGTGCCGGAGTAATCACTGACCTATTTGGGCCAAAAGAAAGGTGTCAGGCCAGTGTAGGAGCTGGGGCAGAAGCCAGGGCTCCTACTTCCTTGGCTGTTGCTGCACTCTTCTGTCTCTTCCCTTTAACATTTTGTTCACCCCCTTCCTCAACTTAAGCTACATTTCCAGGTTCCTCTCCACTTACATATAATTTTACACCCTTTACTTATCTATACATCCTCTACATATGTCTAAAATGACAACAGTATAAACAGATTAAACAGATAAGCATTTCTTTTACTGAAGTACTTTTCTTTATGTGTGTTCTGTTGTACAAATTATGAAGTTCTTTGAGGAAAGGATCCAATTTTATCTAACAGTCAACTCCTAGAAAGTACTCAAACACAACCACAAAACAAGGAATTCAGAGAATAACAAATACACTGGAGCAGAAATTAGGGTGCAATCTGCAAAAACGTTATTTGAAATGTGTAAAATCTAGCCTGCATCTACATGATTTTCCCTGAAGTACTATAACAAATTCAGAACAGGAGTTCCTGTCAGAACCATTCCTAATTTGAGTTTTCCAAACTTTCCAAGAGCATCTAGTTACCAAGAATTCTCAAATCCACCCATTTCTTATTGTAATTCCATTAAAAACAATGCACTACACATCATAGAACTTTTAAAAATTCAAACACTGAATTCAAAACACGTGTAAGTAGATGTTGTATTATCTGTAAAACAAAGATAACAACAGCACCTACCTCCCTAAGGTTGGTGAGGATTAAATGAGTTAGCACAAGCCAGTGCATATTTATTAGATGGTTGTTTCAAGAATTCACTACCCCAACCTGAGCCAAACATATCAACCTGAAACATAAAGTAAGAATAATAAGACTATGAAAAAAGTGTATTCTAAAAGATGAAAATGCATTTAAGTTTAAAAAGGAGTTAAACATTTAGATGCTTTTCTTCAAGGGCTACAAGGCTTCCCTGATCCCGGGCAGGAACTTACTCTTGCACGATGACAGCTGAACAGAACATCAGGACACAAACCTTGGGGAGAGATGACATCTAGACAACGAGAGCCACCCACCCCCTGAAGCTGAATTTTCCCAGTCTCTTTTTACCAAACATCCATTTATGGGACACATTTTTCTTCATTTTTAAAAGTTCCGTAAAAGGGGCTACTAACTTCGTTCTAAGCGTTAAGCGCTTTCCGTGTGTTAAGGTATTTGAGCCTTAAAACAATCGAAAGGCAGGTGCTGTTCTAACCCGTTTCACAGGGGAGGAAACTAAGGCACACAGGGCTGAGGTTGGGCTCACAGGTCCACACCTCATGCCGGCAGCAGCTGCTGGGGTCAGCCCGCTTCGTGAAGCCCTGACCTGCTGCTTTGGGCTCTGACATTCACCGCTCACTGAGTGGACACAAATGGTCTTTCCCAGCAAGATTCACGAGGCGGAGGCCAAACCATCCAGTCAAAGCGCAGAGCGCAGGGTGCCTGTGGGCGCCCAAGGGTTGAGGATCAGGGATCCGATCACGAGAAGCCAGGCGGGGGTCGCGGGTCCCGGGTGCCAGACGCATGACGGGGGTCCCAGGTGTAAAGGGCCTGGGCACGGTCCTCAGGTAAGCAGTGGGGGCAGGGGTCTCCAGATGTCCGGGTGAGGGCCGGGATGGGGGCGGGGTCCGGG